>NC_052357.1:17343267-17381250 GCF_009727055.1 Benincasa hispida | reverse complement strand
AACCCCATCCCCAGTCAACCCCGCCGGTCCCCACGAAGAATTTTGCCAACCCTACTCCGCTACCCATTTTATTTCTCATCCCAGCAAAATTTTTCATAGGGATCGGGGCAAGGATTCTCCATGAGGAACTCGTGGAGATCAGGTTCCCCGCAGGGAACTTTTCCGCGTTTGAATTTTTTTACAAAAAAGAAAATAATACTTAACTTAAATCATTATATCAAATTTTTTTTACTTAAATAGTTAAATATCTCACTCATATATGACAAATATATGATTAAAATTTTTAATTTTCATAATTTCTATGAATTAAAATTTAAATATTACAACAATATATCATAATCTCTATTTAATAAGAATATATCAAATAAAAAGTTATATATAATTAATTAAATTTATATATAATTACATATATATATATAGGGTTGTTTTTAAATATAGAAAGAATCAAAATATTTACAACATATAGTAAAATTTGAGAACTATCAATGATAGATACTGATAGACACTCTGATAAAAGTCTATCAGTGACATCGATAGACACTGATAGAAGTCTATTAGTGTCTATTAGTGTCTATCAATGTCTATTATTGATAGTTTTAAAATTTTGTTATATCTTGTAAATATTTTCTATAGCTTTACCATTTGAAATAATTTCCATATATATATATTATATTATTATTATAAACATAGTTTATCTATCTATCTATCTATCTATCTATCTCTCTCTATATATATTAAAATCTTATATAAAAATTAGATATGTGTAACCGGGGTGGGGAAGTAGGGTGGGGTCGGGGAATATATTCCTCATCCCCGTCCTCGTTTAGCTAACGAAAAAAATTTTCTCCCTGCTCCCTCCCCATTCCCCGTCTAATCGAAAATTCCCCACTCCATTTAGAACGATGTCCTACGGGTTAAATGGACATCTCTAATTGTAGATACATCAAGGACCTTCTAGAATAGTTAGTGTTGTCTTTTACTTTAACAAGAATGATATAATCTTGTGATTTCATTGAAAATAATCAACAATTTATTTCTCAATTTTATTACATAGAAATTTAGTTTTTGTATTTTCAAATTTATTAAGTCTTACAAAATGTATAAATACACATATATATAAAACTTATTTATCTTCACTGGTAAAGAAAACAGATTTGTGTGACACTAAATTGTTATGAATGATAAATTATAGGGATAAACTTTTTTTTTAATGAATATAGGTAATAAATTGTTATTTATTATAGTTCGACTAAATTGTTATAAATTTGAAACTATATATACTGATTAAATCATCACATATTTAAGTTTAAATACTAAATTGTTACCATTGATTATGAAACCACCATAGGGGTTATAACGTTTGTGCTTAATAGTATGGTAAGTTTTTATTTATTTTTTTTTTTTTTTTAAGAATTGGAAAGATGTTCGAAATGCTAAAAAACATAAGAAAATTAAAATTAAACATTGGTAAAGAAGAAAACCTTTTGGTCATGAGCTTAATTTGATCAGCTTGATTTATTTAGAGTACTCTTAAATTTTTTAATTTAGTCTTATATATATATATTTTTTAATTTTTTTAAAAGAGAATTGAGCCTTTATATATTTTGAAACTTGCCAGCATTGTAAAAAAATCTCATTAAAATTAAGTATCTTATATAACATTTTTCATTTTTTATTGTAATTATTTCCTAACAATTCATTTCCTTTAATTTTTCATCTCTTTCCTAAAGAATCAAGTTTTTTTAGAAGTAGTTATTATAATAATGTATTATTTTATAATTTTCAAAAACCGAACTTGTGTTTTGAAAAATGTTCTTTTAGAAATTAGATAGAAAAAAAATCTCTTAGATGGAGATTTATAGTTGTAATTCTCAAAAGGTCAAAAGTCATCCACATTAAAGAACTTAGAATTCATAATTATAAACATTTTTGGTTTCTAAATTTTTATCATTTTATATAAGGAAGAGATTTCATCAAATCTTAATAACACAATCGAGACTAAATCGTTAGAATATTTAAAGTATATATAGACTAAAGTTTTTCTTTTCTCTCTTTTTGAGTTCAACAATTGTGGAGGGTAGGACATCAAATCAATCGACTTTTGAAATACTAATTGATGTTTATCTACTAAACTATGTTCAGATATTCAGTAAATAGACTAAGTTATTTACGTTTATGAGACTAATTTTCTTTTCTTTTCTTTTTTTTTTTTTTAAGAAAAGAGACTAAAATTGTTTACAAAATTATAAATAGGGCAACTAAATAACTTTTACAAATTAGAGTTTCAACAAAGACAGAGACCAAAAATTTTGCTATGAGATTCTTTTAGGTCTTCAAAGACAAATTCTTTTGTACGTTTCTATCAATCCTAAATTTTTTTTGAATAGGTTTTTGTGAGGAGAACGAAGAAAAGTCATTTTCTCACAACTCCAATAGTCTATTGACACACTTAAACAATAAGTAAAAATAGAGTACAACAAATGGAAATTCTGGCTATATTGACCCAAACCACTCATCAAAAAGTTAAGATCATTGTTTTGGGAAAAGGACCAACACAATCATGAATGAATGCCAATTTCCAAAAGAAAAAAGAATTATGTTAAAAGAAATGTTGATGGGTGACCCAAAAAGGCAAACAAAAGATCTTTCAAGTTTGAAGTTAAAATGATATTGCCTTTTTACTCTTTTTCGACATCTTGAACATAACTACTTTAACATGATCATGTAAAATCATCAAAGTGCGAAAAAAATATCGTCCTCGTTACGCATGTAAATAAATATTACAACAGCATTTCCATGAAAAGTAAAACTTGATTGCTAGTTGGGCTACACCCAACTCCTACAACCCACCACATGTCCCAACTAGATGGTCTATACGTTTCAACATATTTTCTTTTATTTTTACTTTTTCATAGTTGATAGGAGTTCCCTTGCATTTTCATCTCGAGAGAGAGTGATATATATCGTGTGACATGACATAAAAGTTTGATGAAGCATCATTTCAACTACATTCATGATTAATTTATATATATACACATATGATGATCACATATGTTGTTATAAACTATGTGTATAGTTAGGGAAAAGGATCTAACAATACTCATTATCATTGTTTAAGTTGATAGAAGAAGGAAGCCCCTCTTGCAAGCATGAGACAGGGGGAATGGTAAGGGTTTGAAGATCTCCATATGCATTCCAACAAAAAGGGTCCAACACTATATCTCCTTGAGAGGGGAGTAGCTCGATCTCCGACAACGTTAGATTGGTACACGGGACGGAGTCGCTGCAAGCAAAGTGCATAGGCGGGCTCCGAATGTCGTATGTTCCTTTGATGTTTGTGTATTGAATATCTGATACTGAAACAGCTGAGGTTTGGTTGATGCAATCTTTGGTTAAGCAATAGAATTGGTCTATAATGATGGGATTCCTAACATTATCCATGTGAATGTTGCTAAATGTTATTCCTCTTACTGCTCCATATCCACCTTGCCATGTCTTGATCCTAACTCCATTGTCTGAGTCTTTGATCACTGAGTCCCTGACTGTGATGTTCGTAACACATGCTCTCGAGTTGCGAACACCAAGACTTCCGATACTAAACCGAAAGAGAAAGGAAAAAATATTTAAGCATTAATTATTAATGTCTTAACTAGTTGAGCTAATATTCAAACTGACAATGACAATTATGTTTTTAAAACGACTAATTAACATAATACCTGATTCCATGACTTGGTCCACAAGTGATGTTTCTGATATCTAAATCATATGAACCAGACCCAATTGATACACAATCATCCCCTACACATAATGATAAATAGTCAGGATTCAAAATTCATTTCCTTAACAAATTGATTAGGTTAATTTTTATTTTTGGTTCAACCTACTAACCATTGTAAATGACTGAATTATATATCTCGACGCCATTTGTGTTCTCAATGTGGATTCCGTCCGTATTGGGACTAAGACCAGGAGATTTTATGTGAATTGAGTCGATATGAACATTCTTGCAACCGTCAAATCTGAAGTGGAATTGAGGACTATTTGTGATTTTAAGTCCTTGGACAGTCAAATTGGAGCTCATAAAGAACCTTATAGCCTGAAATCATTAGAATGTGATGCCTAAGTAATTTCTTCATGTCTTAGCAGAAAAGTGACATATGATTATTGGGTGTATGAACTTACAATTGGGCTGTCACATGGTCCTGGTAATGTAGTTCCATTTCGTCCCTAAGATTTAGGAACATATCTCGTGTTAGAAGTTATAATAGCAATGAAAATTGGAGGAATTTACGTAAACATGGAAGAAGAGATTGAATACCTTGTGTGGTTTGCAAGGAAGATCCCACCACTTTTGACCTCTCCCATCAATCACCCCTCCTCCTTCTAAAGACATTCCATCAATCCTATAAAAGACCAACCATTGGCGACGACTAGCATTCTTCGGCCAAGCATCGGGGCCATCCGGTGGCATCAACGTACCATCAACTCGTAACATGAGATGACCATGGCAAGGGCCAGTGAAGATTGTCGACTGAATCATAAATGAGTAGCCATAGGGAACGAGCATGATCGCAGAGTCGTCACTCTGGCATGCCGTATCCCAAGCCATCTTGAACGCCTCCGTGTCATCTACAACACCATTGCCAATAGCACCAAAAGCTCTCACATCGAAAATATTTGTCTCATTAATGTAATCTCCGTCGTCTGGCGGTGAATCCGAAGGAGAAGGAGAAGGAGAAAGAGAAGGAGGATGCGAAATATAGCTATGTTTATGATGATGAGAGTGTTTTTGTTTGGTGTGATGATGCCATCTAGCTTGAGAAGAAGAAGAAAGAAGACAAGAAATAAAAGAAAACCAAATTGCAAATGACAACACAAAACTAGACATTTCTTTGATTCCTCTTCTAAAACCCAAGAGGCTATTTTGATATGGAATGAACACAAAACAAGAAAGGTTGAATCTTTGTTTATATAATGAGAGGAAAAAAAAAAAAAAACTAAACTTTAAGTGAAAGTGGAAGGTGAAAGAATCAAAGGCTTTGATATACAAAATTATTACTTTAGGGACTGATTATTTTAGGAGTGGAACCGACCAAATTCATGTAGGCATTGACCTTTAAGAGAGAAAATGGAGAATGTAATTGAGTGTTTGGGAAAAAAAGAAAGAATAAAAGGCTGAAAGTTATAAGTAGAAAATCAATATCCCACTGGGATTGGGGGATAAGCCTCCCATGTTCTTGCCATAACCATGGCACAGTTTGGTCCCAAATCTAGTTTCAATAATCTGACAAATTTTTTATATTTAAAAAAGAGACCCTAAAGTTTCTATTATTTATATATATATATATATTATTATTATTATTCCTTACCTTGTAAGATATGAAAATTTTGTTTATGGTTCTGCCTATTTATGAGGTAATTAGTGTTCAAAAAAGCCAAAATCATTGTCAATTATAAGATGATTATTGTAACATGTTTCACAACTTTTGAGATAAATTTGGAAAAAGATAAAGAAAACTTTAATGATAATATACATTTCTAGTGCTTGCAATGAGTGTGTTTAATTTAATTTAACATGATGTAATTTCTTACCCAAATGAAATGGATCAAATCATCATTTTTTAGGGGAAAAAAATAATCAAATTAACTGATAGGTGATTGAAAGAAATTTAAAAAACACAAACTACAGGGTAGAGAGGAAACTTCATATCATATTGCATGTAAGGTATTAAAAAGAAAACCCTAATTGAACTTTTTTTTTTGGACAAGAACATATAGACCAAAATCCAACCAAACTACTCATTAGGCATCTCATTGACGATGAGAAGAGAAAGCTATCAGAAAAAAGTAAACATCTTTCCAAATCAAAGAACATCCTTAAAAAAACGTCAAAGTCGTGAACGCATGGACCGTTGACCAAAAAACATAGCGTTAAACTCCTACTAATTAACTTAGTCTAGTTCAAGCCACACATTTATATCCCTTTAGAGTGATTAAAGGCCAAAAATATGAGAGGGCATTGGGAAAATGGAGATGGCAATATTATTTTAAGCAACCAAAAGAGAATGAGGAGATGCCTTGAAGTGCTTTTTCAGTTAAAAAATCTGCTATATACTTAAAATGCTGATTGTTTCTGGGTCTTATTGGAGAGTTTTTACAATCAAAAGCTGTTTTTAACTAAACAAGAACACTTTTTTCTATCAGCTTTAGGGTTAAAAAAGTGAGGAATTTAAGGTTATATTAATTGGTGCAAACAGTTTTTTGATACTTGTAAATAGCAGAATGTATGTAATAATAGACAACTACAAGTGGGAGAGTGACTGAAAGGCCTGCTTTTAAAAACAAAAGAATGAAACCCCATAAGAGAACTTTTATAATTGTTTAATGAAAGAATTCATCCAAACAAGAACAACTTTTTTTTTTTTTTTAATATCAATTTTGACCTTAAATTTGTTAAGTTGTATTAATTCAAACTCAACACTTTCCATTTTATCAAATTAAACCCTAAAAATAAATAAGCCTCGCAATTTTTATTCTCAATTGGTTAAAAACTACTTTTGGTCCCTAAACTTTCATTGAAGTAATGATTTAGTCTCTAAATTTTGATTTGTAACGATTTAATCTCTAAATTTGATTTGTAACGATTTAGTCCTTGAGTTTTAATATGTAACAATTTAGTTTTTATACTTTCAAATTTGTAACAATGTAGTCTTTATACTTTCAAATTTGTAATAATTTAGTCTTTCACATGGGAAAAGTTATCAAACTTAATTGTCAATTTAGATTATGTAACGATATAATTTATAAACATACTTAACCTTTAATTAATTTAACAATCTTCATATGTAAGATGTTTCATTAAATCTTAACAGTATTTTTTACGATAGGATTAAAATACAATAACTAAATTAGTATTTTTTAAAGTTTAGAGACTAAATCATTACAAATTTGAAAGCAAAGCAACTAAATCGTTACAAACTAAAGTTTCGAGACTAGATTGTTACCTCCACGAGAGACCTTATAATAGAAGGTTATAATTGCAATACTTTTTAAAACATAAACTAAGATTATTGCAACACTTACCTAAGTTTGAGGTATACAAATTAAATTAAACTGAAAATTAAGAGAAAATGTACTTGTATGACAATTTGATAAGTTTAGAGTTGAAATTGATTTTTTTTTTTAATAATAATTTTCAGTTTGTGGAAACATGGTCTGTGAGAGTGGTGGGCAAAACAACATGACAAAGGGCAGTGGAGGTTTGGTGGTGGCTTCGCTGCATATCTCTCCAATCTAAACTTATTCACTCTCTCTCTCTCTCAAAAAGGAAAAAAAAAAAAAAAGGAGTCTAAATTATGTTAACACACAATACATCACATGGCTCTAACACTATAACACAAAAAGCTATTTCAACTTTCAAAAAGAGCCTCAAAGTTTTATTCAATTTGTCTCCCTTTTTATGTTAGGTTTGCATTCTCTTGAATGTAATAATTGTATAATATTTTAATTATGGTAATCTATCGAGATTACGTTTGAAAATATAAGTCAAAATATTTATTTCTCTCGAACTCTTTTATACGAAAAACCACTTAGGTTATTATTGTTATTATTATGAATTATCTCACTATTTAAAGTAAGATTTAAACTTATCTTATCATGATTAATTCTTTCACCACATGATGACTTTTATAATATACGACATGTAATCTACTCATAAAGTTATAGAACTTGCAAATTATTCCTCGAACCTTATTATATTAATCTAGGTTTTAATTTTGAATGTGCATTTAATATAATACTTACAAGATGCCCATGTATATATATAGATAGGATTTTGGCAAAAGAATATAAAAAGAATAATAGGAGTGTCTAAAGAAGATTCCCAAAGAATAAAAAGTGGGATATTTTAAAGAATGAAAAGGTGCACTTGGGGAAAAAGTGTGTAATTTGCAAAGAGGAAAGACAAATTTTGGGGTAGGCAATGCCAAATTTGCAATGGTTTTAGTTGTTTTGTTTTGTTGAGCAATATGAACATTATTATTCATCTTTTGCTTCCTATCACCCAATTAAAACCCAAAAATTGCCAATTTTGACTCAAGGATATACCAAATTTTACAAAAAAAAAAAAAAAAAAAACCCTTTATTTGTTTGTATTTTTTTTTCTTTGTATTTTTGTGAAAAAAAATCCCACGCCTTAGGCCACTATACTCATCCATTTTGAAAGTGGTGGGCATATATATTAAAATGGAGCCCTATAACCCTAATATACATTCTCAATCCCACGCCTTGATCTTTTACTTCAACTTGACAATTTTGATTGTGCCAATTTCTCCTATTTTTCCTAACATTTAGTCGGTTTATTAATGTTTAGGTTGATATTTACTAATCCAACTAGTCGATATTGTTGACAAAATGTTGATGTGACAAGTACATGAAATAAACTTTAGTTGAATAGGTGTGATTTGATGGATGATTGAATTATAATGATGGGTATGACACGGTGTTTGAGCTAAGAAGTTGGGGAATGAAGTTGTGTAAATTCTACTCATTGTTTGATCCAATAAGTAAGTGGGTCTTACAACTAAAAAACATCAATTTTATATCTGATTAACTCCTTATATTGTTAGCCTTAGGATTTCATAATTCTCCAGACTTCACGGAATTTTGATCGAGCCCATTTCCCCATTTTTCTAATATTTTATGTTTTGTTAATGTTCTTAACAACAAAATCTAAATGGTAGCATAACATTCCAAATTTTAATGACAAATTAAAAAATTTGAAAAGTTTTTGGATTAAATAGATACTACATTCATAGATTTGGAAACTAAGATTTTACATTATATACATCGTCGATAGTTATTATATTAAATGATATATATACAATCTAATAAATAAGATGATATATGTTATATTTATTATAAGATTTTTGGACATAACTATCCTAAAAGGCCATAATAACACAAATCTATCCAGCTAAACACACCAAACCAAAATCAAACTTAATTTAAGTTAAAATGTTTGACAATGACTATAAGACTCATAGTTAGGAAAATATTAGGATAATTAGTAAGATTAATAGTGAGGGGTATTTTAGTAATTAGACATTAAATTTGTTAGAACTTTTGGGTTATAAATAGTAAGGGAGAGTGAAAATTGAGATCCGAAGAATTTTGACAGTATTTTGTTTGGGGGATACGATTGATTCTAGTCCTTTCCAAAGGCCCGTGATTATCTTATAATATTATAGTATATTTCTATATATTTTCATATGATTCTATATTTAAATGTTATTGAGTATGTCCTTGTTAGGAGTTATCCTAACAATAACCTCTACTAAAATAACCCAAAACTAACATAAAATGCTTTGATATTATTATCCAACACATCTATTGTCTGCATGTTACAGTTTCAACCAACTACATTCAACAGCATCAAACACTTTTCTACTAAACATATCACACTTCCAACGAATTATATTCAATATTTCTGTATGACTCAAAAAGTGTCTCAACGTTAAAAGTCGTTTCGGGTTTGGAAAGGAAGGTTAAAAGGAGTTTAGCAAAGGAGTTGCTTTTGCAAGAGAATATGAATATTGGTGTCTTGATGAACACTAAGAAAAGTTATTTCTATCGGAGAAGGATGGGTAGTATTTGGAAGAGTAAGAGGATGGAACGGAAGAGAGTCTTAACTCGGTTGGTTCCTTAGAGGAATTCTATTTTTTATGGTTTGCGAGGGTGTGGGATCTTTAGGGAGAGAGGAACAACAAAGTGTTTAGAGGTGTAGATGTGAAGTTTGGTCTTTTGTGAGGTTTCATGTTTCTCTTTTGGCTTCGATTTCAAAGATTTTTATAATTATTCCTTGGATAATATTTATTTAAGTTGATAACTATTTCTCTAGGGAGTTTTTGCAGGCTTGTTTTTTGTATGCTCTTGTATTTTTTTTTTCAAATTTTCTCAATGAAAGCAATTTCTTAGAAAAAAAAAAACACGACATAATCCACATTAGAGTTGGCAACGGGAGGTATTTCCCTCATCGCCGATCAAATTGAGGATTCTCCACCCCGATCGGGATGGAGACCCGCAGGAACCGACCCCGTAAGAATTTTTGCCAACTTCAACAACAACCAACACTTTGCAACATCCCTCTCCTACCTCCAATGTTATAAAACTACCATTCTGTATCTAGTTTTTTCAAAAATAAAATAAAATAAAATAAAAATGGAAACTTGAGTTTTTTTTTTTTTTTTTTTTTTTTTTTTTGAAAAAAAAGAACCTAGACATGAGTTTCCAGCGATTCCAATCCAACTTTCGACCAAAAAATTCTGAAAGAAAATATTGAAATGAGAATTTGGAATTCTGATCAATAAAATAAAAATGCAAAACAAAGTGAAAATACAACTTTTCAGGGTGGTTTGCAATATTCATTTAAGTTTCAAAGTCATTTTCTCAAATCCATGCCTCTATTTTTAGAAACATTTTAGTGGAAAATATCGATGACATTAAAATTGTGGTGATAATTGTTGGGATTAGTGTTCTAAATCTCTATTGTATTCTCATAGTTTATAAACTTTGTATGAACAAATTGTTATTAATATAATAATTGTTATTTTATGAGCATACACTCAATCCAATAAACTAAGATCATAGATTATTTTATGTAATTTAAACATGTATATAGAGACATACGAGTGGATCGTGTTTAAATGATAACCTAAATGGTCTGTAGTAGATGGATAAGGCTGGGTACCTTATCTTGGTGACACTACGAATACGACCCACTTTGTAGATGTTACAAGTGTTGTAAAGTGCTACAAATGATTTGATCCTGATAATTTATATGGAGACATGTGAACGGAGGTGTCCTATACAAAGAGTTTGTATAAGACCAAACCACGAAATGATTAGTCTCATTATATAACACCGTTAATAATAGAGACTTACATTTCACCAGGATGACCATAGGTGACATGACTCGAATCCTGCGTGAGTTGTGAACTTCTGTCTATGAAAGCGGTCTTTTGATTTGTATGGGTGAGAGTAGCTAGATTGCCAACTCAATATGTCTATCATTTTTGGGATTCGTCTGATTGGGGAGCTGGGAACACACGGTTACACAAGATGAAATTCACTCATTCCTTGATGTTAGGGTAAGTAGATAAATTGCTCTCTTAAGGGCTGATTCCGGAGTTTGAACAGTGTGGCCACACCATCTTTTGCCCAAAAGGAACTTGGTCATAGTTGGATTATGACTTATTATTCATTAAAGGAAGTAATGGTACTTAAGAAGTTAGATATAACTACATGAGCAAAACGGTAATTTTGGTCTAATTGTACTTACGAGCAATTTGTGAAGGGTCATCACAGTGTTGACTGGTTATATCCAATGGACACAGAAATATATCTTTAATGTGAAGAGTGCAGCTGTCGGTCTTTAGTAGAGTGACCGGCAGTTAGTGGATGTTGAGTAATTTGGTTAAAGAGTTTAATTAATTATCCAAAGACCATTGAAGCTTCAATCTACAGGTCCATAAGATCCCATTTGTAGCTCAACAGGGATTATTGAGAATTAATTTTGGATTAATTTAAATTGTTCCAATTAATTAAGAAAATTAATTATATATGATATAATTAATTTCAGTTAATTATATGTCATATATTTAATAAAATGTATTAGATACATTATAATGTTAAGTTTATTTTGAGAAGAATTATATATTTGAATACGATTCAAATACTAACTATATAGATGAGATTCATATAATTGAATTTAGTATAAATGTGTTTTATATTAAATATCATAAGTAATTGAGAGAAATAAAACTGTAGATAATATTGTATTTGATACAATACAAAAACTATAAATTATGTGTTATATTTGATATAACATATAGTTATTATATTATTAATATAAATAATTATTAATTAAATTAACTTAATTTTATTATATATCTCTATCGATCCTCCAAGAATACTATAACATGATATAGATTGAACAAGAATAAAAACCTGTGCAAAGTATCACAAGCACAAAGTTACCATTTCTACCGACATCAAAAAGTGAATGAACAACCTCCCAAGGGATAACAAACTACAAATTGTCACGACAAAAAAAGAAAAAAAAAAAATGTAGGGAATGTTATAATTAATTGCATATTACAAAAGACTGAAAAACTCCACAACACCTAAACATGCACAAAACATCATTTCGCTAAAAATCTAAACCATCCAAAAGAAAGGATCATTAGCCAAGAAGAGACATATGTAGGGAAAAATTAAGATCCAAGAAGCCAAGACCTCCTTGAACATAACTCTAGATAAGCATGAACTTACAATAGATGAATCTCAACAATCACTGGAATAAAGAAGTCACAACCATCATGAGAAAAAGTTTGGGAAAGTACATGAACAAAAACTCTTCACTCCAATGAAGGAAGCTACCCCATCTTATTCCCATGGGGACCTTGCTCAATTGCTTCAAAACCACTATTTTCGCTTTTTTAAGTCCAAAATTTTAAGCAAAATACATTTCTAAACCAATAGTTCCTAATACTACAAGAATTTTGGGTTTTAATGTCGGTTGGAAAAAGTGAAATCGGATGTATAATGTCGGTTTTTAAAAAAATAGAAAAAAACGGATTTTTAATGTCGATTTTAAACCAATATTAAAGATAGACTACAATGTCGGTTTAAAACAGATATTAAAGGTCCCCATTTATTTTTTTAACTTTAGTTAAAAATATCTCTGGAATATAGATTTGCCATCATTTTTTCCTCCAAAAAATCCTTGAACAATCAAACTAGTTCTTCTTTCATAACAATTTCTCCATCACTTGACCTTTCTATCCACAATTATTTAGAAGAACTTCACGGTCCTCTTTATTCACTTCCAATTCTGAAAACCATTTGGCTAGAAATTTTCCCTTTTCCCTTTTTCACTAAAGTACCTGAACATTTGAATAAATTATCTTTATAAAAAAAAAACTCTAATTTCCATTTACCTTCTACTTCATATATCATCTTATACCTCTTGCAAATTTCAAATCCATTTGGCCAATAATGCTCACAATCAAACTTTCCACCAACTCTACTATCCGTCCTCTCACCCTCAAGAATGTATGCTTTCACCACAAGACCTCAAACTTGACTCCAAATATTTCATGAATGTAACTTCTATTTTCAAATAATAATATGATTAAGACATCCATTCATTATTTTTTGTCATATTTTTATATTAATGTCTCATCACAAGATCACATTTCTCTATTTTCCAAACATATGAAAGATACCTTTTAATCATCATCATAAATATAAAATGCTTCATTAACATCTCCTAGACATGTTCTTCTACCTAAGTTGGAAACTTCTCCTTTACCTTCATCTTATTCCATTGAGGTTCTACCTTTGTACTCCTTGAAGCCCTTCAACATTTCAACTAATTGTCCTTGTTGGTAATTTGTTTCTCCATGCACTACAACAAATATCACATACGATAGTATTAAAAAACATTATTGTAAATTTTTCTTAATGTTTTTGAAATTCTGTGATAGCCCATGTTATTGAAATTCTCCAACTTTCCATAATGTTTTTTTAACCCTATAAAAATGCTATATAAGGTCAATTTTCCACAACATTAAATTAATGCTATGGAGACTTTTCATAGTATTAGCAAAAAATGCTATAGAAGGTCTTTTATAATATATTTAGACATGCTGTCATAACTGATGTTATTGAAAGTTCACGAATTTCTATAACATTTTTTCAATGCTATAAAAAAAGCTATAAATTTTTCGTTTTTGATTGCATAATTTTAATGTTATGAAAACATTTTATAGCATTACAAAAATGCTATGATTTACTTTTAATAACATTTTTTTAGTAGTTGAAAATGTTATGATTCACTTTTAATTACATTTTTATAATTGTAAAAAATGCTATAAAAACACATATCATTTTTAACCTTATCGTGATAATCAATTTAATCAAGTCGTATATCGTTCATGTAACATTTTCTATGAGTAACAAATTATTACGAATGTAATTGTAAAATCAACTTCAATATTCGAACATTTAATGGAATCAAGTGGATTTACATCCAATTAAATTTTTAGAAGTCTAAACATATATATTGCTCTTAACGTGCTACTTCAATCACTAACACTATAAACTACAACAAATATGACTTTTTATAGCATTCATTTATAACATGGGGTCTATTACCGTTGTAAAATAAAAAGAAAGTTGCGCTAAAAAATTAAAAATACTGGTGCTAAACGGAAATAAAAGTTTGACTTGGTTTTCATCTTCTTCCCATATCCTAAAATTTCATTTCCCTCTCTTTTACGAGATTATTTTCAGCCATCCCTCCAAAAATTTCACTTCTTTGTCTCCAACAAAATCTTCCTTTCTTCTACTTTCTTCCCTTTCACCCCATAATCGCATCTGCCAAAACGTTTTGTTGTTCCACAAAATCAAAGAATAAAAAAAAAAAACCTCTCTCTCTCGATGTCTCTTTCCCTCTCTATCGACCACCAGCCACTGCCCAGCCAAACAACCACCATTCGCCTAGGATCTTCACCGGTGAGTTCTTGGTCTTTTTTCTGTCCCTTCTGAGTTCATCTCTCTCTCTCTTTTCAAACCTTTATCCCTCAATTTATCTCTTCATTTCATGCACAGGTTGTCGACCGGTGCATTGCACTTCTAGGTTTCATCAGACGACATTATAATAGCCAGATCTTCTTCCTCCAGCTGATAATTTACCTTGTCTGCCATGGGTATGTTGAAACTTTTGTGTTTCTCCCTTGTCTAGTGTTGACGATCCCCTGATTTCTTTTCTTAGTGCTCTTATGATCCAATTAAATGCTATTCTATATGTTGAAACTTTTTTTTTGGTCTAGTCCATTTTTTTGACATTATTTCATTAGGAAACTTTCTGGGTTTTGGGTTTTGTTTTTGGTCCATGAGCTAAAGGAAATTGTATCCAGTTCCAGTTCCTCACTTATATATATTATATAGAGATGGAAAAAACACTCGAGTACAACAGTCTTGTATATGAAGTTTCATAGAATGTGAGTACATGCCTCTAATTCTAGCTCTCTTTATCTTAAATGGTCCAAATGGGTTGTCTTTGATGTGATTAATGCTTATCTTGATGATATTCACTCATCTTAAAAAGTACAATGCAGCCTATTGGAGATATTATGATTGTAACGAATAGGACGAAGATTGTATAGACTTAACACAACCATTTGTGGAGTCGGGACTTGTAATTACTGACATCAAATAGGAGAAGTCATGTCCATGGGCTTTTCTCATGTCGTTTACCTTTCAAATGTGGGTTGTCACTGTAATATTCTTTATTTTGTTGGAGGAGTTGTTTGGATTCTTGAGCACCAGACTAATGAAGAGTTTTGTGGTCCGTCGAGGCAACAACTAATTACAATGTTTTTGTTAGTATGCTTAAACTCGTTACAAAAGCTTTAATTTGGTTAAGAAAAATATTTGACTTTAGTAAATAGCCTGGTATGAAAAATTTTGCACATACGTTAAGCATAACCTTGTGATTCATCTATGATTGAGTGTAATTACCACAAAGTGCTAAGTATTGTTTTAGTTCCTTAAAGTTTCCTTATATGGTTTATTCTTCTAATGTTTGTTGCAAACACACTAACAAGAATTTGGCAATCTCTCATCAACAGTAACAACAAAGATACTCCTAGATATTGGAAGGCAACACTTGCTACTTTGCCCTTTATTGGTTTGCAATGTTGTGTCCATGGAGGGAAATGTAAACTGCTAGAAAGTTCAACTTTTTTACAATATTCCATAAGCTGCGAAATAATTATAGTTTACTTTGATAGTGACTTCCGATATTTTTGGATTGTTTGATGAAAACTTTATGGTTGACTTTGATAGAATTGATTGATTCAACTAAATCACAATTTTGATTCGAAATGTGTGGCTGAGTTTGGTTCCTTAAAAATGCAAGCTGGAAAAGGATGACAGGTAACATGAGACCGAACATCCATAATAGAATAAGCCCTGGAAGTCACTGAGAAAGTGGTGTTCGATACTCCATGACTCCCATTTCTGGAACTTTTCATAATGGACTTAAGGTTAGGTATCTTTGTTTGCCAAGATTGCTAGCAATTGGTTGATGGTGCCCTAAAACTTTCAATAGGATGTGTGAGATTTACTTTCTAGTGAATTATCATAAGTATAGTTTTTTATTTGTAAAAAGTTATTTGTTTTATAGCAAGTTTAAACTTTTGATTTGTATGCATCTTTTCGTGTTTTATAGTGCTTGTGCTTCTTACTTTTGTTGGGACTTGGTTACCATTGTTAAACAAATTTCTCTGTCAATTAATTGCTTTATTGGTATTGACTTTTCTGTTTCGCTTAATATATTGACCATTCTTGTGACATAGAAATTTTGATGAAATTGCAATTTTCTTTTGTTGGAGTATCCTTTTTCTCATTTGGAGGTCGTTCTGTCACTAGCTCTAAAATTACCACCCCAAAACTATAAATGTCCACTAGAAGAATTTCGGGCTTTAATGTCGGTTGACAATTGACATTAAAGATAGTGTTGTTAAAGCCCTTTAATAATACTGTCTTTAATGTCGGTTGCAACCGCATTAAAGCCCTTTAATGAAATTTGCACCGACATTAAAGATTTTTAATGTCGGTTCACCCAAAATTTGTCCGTCTTTATCAATTATTGTCTGTTTTTTTAAATTCCGTTGCCGAATTCCATTTTTTCGGATAGAAAGTATAACATGACACATCATCATCGAACATTGTGGCTATGACATATTATTTATGTATGGATTGCAAATCTATTACATTTAATCTACAAATTTTGCTATAAAATTATAATTTAAAAGACCGTACAATAATTCAGCCCTTGAAAACACAAATTACAAGTAATACAAACATTATGATTTTACTGTCCCTCTCCACTTGGTAAGTATGGATCCCTTCATAATTCTTCTTGAACAAATCCCCTAGCTTTAGCAGTGTCTGGTTATAGGCATATTTGTCTGACCACTGTTGTTCAAAGGATCACAAACAAAAAAGATTTAAGACAAAATATAAGTTCTTGTTGGCAAGAATGCTCATTGTTAATACAATGAACAAAGAAATCTCAAGGGCAAAGTTCATTTGTAGAAGTATAACATCTTAATTAATATAAAGGAGCATTCATATCTCATAGAGTCATGCCAACTTAATTTAAGTAGACAAGATCATAATATTTTTAAAAATATGAAGATCGTCATTGTCTTAATACATGTTTATAATGAATATTACCCATTAATAAAAGAAGTAAGAGTTTAAGGTTAAATTACAAATTCGATTCCTATAGTTTGGAGAAATTTAGAGTTTAGTCCCTATATTTTTAAAAGTTAAAATTTAGTCCTATGATTTGACAAAACCTCCAACAACGAGTAAGTGATTTTAGAAACATCCAAAATAACATATTCTCCAGTTGGGATCATGGGTTCTGTAGAGTTATATTGACAACTTTCGAATTATAACCAAGTAAGGTTAAAAATATGCTCTGGTAACACAGGTGGATAAGATTTTATTTCAAGCCATTGTCCTGCATGATGAGAACAGGAATTTATGATTTCAATGTGAATGCATTTGTTGAACTCGTGTGCACATGAATTATAGAACATTTACTAACTAGATTTTAAAATTCTTTTTATATTTTAGGTGCTTTAGTGTATGCTTATTCTTTCCTTTTGCTTTGGTACCATTATGAAATTCAACCTTTTTCTTGACATGTTTTTAAGAAGCTGTAGTATTCTTAACTTTAATTGGATGAATTCTTCTAATTGCTTGAAATCATCACGGAATTTTTCTTCTATCATTGAAGTAGACAACCACAGAAGCCTTCTTTACTATCTTCAGGCCTTAGATTGAGTGGTGGAACTCAAATTGAGAGAAAATTGGTATGGATTTTGAGAGATGAAGAAAGAAAAACTAATTTTTCCATTTTCAGATTTCAGTTTTGCATGAGAGTCTAATTTGATAAAAAAAAAAAAAACCTCAATTTATAACTCTAATCCATACAAATTAGATTGAAAGAGATGTAGCCAATCAATTTTCTATTAAAAATTAAATGACATGAGGTGGATTTAATGAAAAATGTGGGATTATCCCACTTTCCATTAAATCTCATTTATTTAATCCATAAAATTGATTTAATTTAAATATAAAATTTATTTTAAAAACTGAATGTTAAATTCAATTTTATTTAAATAAATTTTATAATTTTAAATTTCAAAATTCAAAATTTAGTTAACAAATTTTATAATTTTGAATTTCATTAATTCAAAATTTAATAAATTAATTTGGATAATTAATTTAATTTAATTTAATATCAAATAATAAATTAATATAACGGCTCATTAAATATTTAAATTATATTTAAATATCAACTCTTTAAAATCGCAACGTTCTATCCAACAATTAAACATAAAAAATAATCCAAACCCTAAATCGAGTTTGAATATTTCAAATTTTCTCAACATGCTATTCTAAGGTTTAATCTTTTACGAGCTAGTAGAGGGACTTAATGGACCTTCAGATCATGCGCTCCAACGATTTGAGATTAATTGGCTAACTCTTTAAACTGATTTAATTACTATTCATTAACTATCGAGACATACCACTATAGCTCAGTAGTTGCACTCACTCTCACTATAGATATATTTTCTGTCCACTTGATTTAATCATAATCAGTAAGTCGATCATTCACAGGTCGTTCGTAGTTACAACTAAGTCAAAATTATCGTTTTACTCCTGTAATACATCTTGCTTCTTGAGTTTCCACTGATCCTCTAATGAACAATTGGTTTATGGTCTTACCAATAAACCGATTCCTTCTTAGTCACGAGAGGGTGGGGACCCTTTGTTTAAGACTAGGAGTCAGTGCTTAAGGGAACAACCTATCTGCTGACCTTAAGATGGGTAGGAGTGAATTTCATCTTGTAGGACTATGTTCTCAGCTATCTATCCTCTCTTACCCCTAAAATGGGAGGTTTATTGTGTGGTGATATTGAACTACTCTCACCTATGCAGATTAAAAGATAATCCAGAATAAACAGGAGTTCATAGTTAGTTCAAAATTAAAATCGAGTTACCTTAGGTCATCGAATTGAAATAGTCAGTATTAACAGTAAACGATCGTTATAAAGAAAAAATGACTATTTCGTGGTCTGGTCTTATGCAAACATATTTTGCATAGGATGCCTCCACTCACATGTCTTCATATGGACAACTTTGGGATCACATTATTTGTAACGATCCGAGTTCAGGAGGGGTACATGAATGAACCGGTATCACATCCGAACGAGAGGGATCCTGAGGACATGAAAATATGGTTAAAAAAGGCTTAAAAGAATTGAAAGTTACTACCTATACCAACAAGGTGCACCTTCCTTTTCGGTGGCTCAATCATAAGAACCAAAGTTAAGTGTGCTTAGCTTGAAGCAATCCTATGTTGGGTGATCTCGTGGGAATTTTCCTAGGATGCATATGAGTGAGGACAAAGCATCCTGAAAGGAACTGCGTTAAGAAGGGAGGATGACATAGCCAGGTCGCAAAGGACTTAGGGGAATGCCAGGGCCATTAGGGGCCGAATCCGGATTCAGAATTCTGGTCCGAATCCTGGGCCTGGGGCGTTACATTATTTGTATCGAAATACAGAACGAGCATATCCATAATGTCCCCAAGATAAGATACCTAATCCTATCCATATACTTATAGATTTTTTTTGGCTAAGATCCTCTTTTATGTCTCTATATAAAGTTTAAGCATTCATGTTATGGTCATGAGTTAGTTTATTGAATTTAGAAATGAATGTAATTCCATAACATCTTTATTGAAAGAAATCTCAATAATATCTTTATTATGTATAGAATATATTTAATGTTTACAAATTACGAGTTTTAGGGCATTCCCAACATCTTCAACACATACTCATAATGCATTTTCTCACTAAAATTTTGAGCTTGATAATGCTAGTAGATGAAGGATAACAATTCCTTGTTTCTAATTCTACAGGGCAAGTTGGAAAACCACATATGTAACATATTAATTTCAATTTGAGTTTCGTTTTCCATATCTAGCTTTTTCGATTAATTGCTTGATATTTGCTTGTTTTATGAAAAAGTAAGAATAATTAGCTAGACGCTCTTGTTTCTTTCTAAACAATCGGAACTTAAATTTGTAGTTAACTTACTTAATGTAGGTTATTTGTCATTTGTGGATTTTTTTTATCAAATTTAATCTTTATAATCTCTAGACTTTATCTTTTAGAGGTAAAAAGTTTTGGACTTACAATTTGTTCATTTCAATCTATATGTTATTTTAATCTTTGTCACATTGGTGTTTGGATGTTCTTTTTAGTTTTTTGTGTGTGTATGTATAGAATGTCAATCCTTTGAACCCTTGATATTATAGGTTTCTTAAATCGAAGGGGAAACTTGTGATATCTCTATTTTTTACTTTGTATATGATATCTCTTTAGTTGATTGCAATATTTGTTCCCATATTTATGTACTATATTTTTAGTTTTGCGTCATGTTCAATTGTACTCTATTTTTTAGAAAAATATTGTCCCATTTGATGAATGAGTTTTAGGGTGAATTTGATGGTAAATATGTTTTCCTTTTTGCAACAAGCAAGGATAAGAGGTTTTTCAGCAAGCAAGGATGCATCACTTTAAAAAGTTGAAGACTAAATGACACTTATTTGTCTTAAGAAAACTAGAAAGTGAAGGTTGTCTTTTTTTTTTTTTTTTTTTTTGTTTTTTTTAAATAAATATTTGCCACAATGTAATTTGAATAATGTGGCGACCCTACAAAAAAATATGGTTATTTATGTATGTGGAGTGTTGTATTGATTGAACCATTCCATAATAAGCAATGTTTATACTATTGAATATTTATCTTGATGCAAATGTACTTGAATATAATATTAAAGGTTTAGATGATTACAATTGGTTTTATAGTTACATTTGTAATGATTTGTTATGGGTATAAAGTGTTACATAAATGACATACAACTTGATCAAAGTTGACTATCATGAAGAATAAAAATGTAACATGATTTTTATAGCATTTTTCTTTTACTATGATAAAAATTGCTATCAAAATTCAATAATAACATTTTTCTACTACAATGAAAAGTTTTCATGACATTAGATTACGCAATAAAAAATGAACTTTTTATAGTTTTTTTTATAGCATTGAAAAAACGCTATAGAAAGTGTGACTTTTAATAATATTGGCCATAACAACATCTTAAAAATGCTATAGAAAGTCTTTTATAGTTTTTTTTTCCGCTATAAAAAACGCTGTAAAAGACATTTTATATCGTTTTTTGCCAATGCTATGAAAAGTTTTCATAACATTAAATATATGCTATAAAAATTTGATATTTTATACCCTTTTTTATAGCATTAAAAAAATGCTATGCAAAGTAGAGGACATATCACATATGATAGCATAAAAAAATGCTATCGTTGACTTTCCATAGCGTTTTGGGAATGTTGGCACCTATGTTATTGAAAGTCCTCTATTTTCCATAAACTTTTTCAGAGTTAACTTTCACAGTTGTCGATTACCAAAGTTTTAACCGTTGGATTGTGTAGAATGGTTAACTAGTTCAGGCATATAGAGTCTTGTTGTGAATGGTTGAATCGTTGTTTGAAGCTCTGGTTTTCGTAGTTGTTGCCTAGAATCTGTAAAACTGCAATGTAGTTTGATTTAGGAGGCAACTTTCACAAAGTTGTCGATTGCCAGAGTTTCAATTGTTGGATCGTGCTAAATTTTTGTCTTCTTATTAGGGACATATATTGTCTCTAATTGAACTGTTGGATCGTCGTTTTGAGCTATGGTTTCGTCCATAGTTGCTATTGAATATAACCTGTAAAACTGTAGTGTAGTTCAATTTTTTAAGGACAATTTCCATAAAGTTGTTGATTGTTGGAGTTTCAACTGTTGGATCATGTTGAATTTTGGTCAATCTATTGGGGACATATAGAGTCTCATTTTAAAAATTTGGACCTTCGTTTTAAGCTCTATTTTTGTTCATAATCGCTGCTGAAAAGAATGGGTTGAGAAGAACTAAGCTAACATGACCTAGGAAGTTCATTGCTTGCGATTGTCNTTTTGTTTTTTTTAAATAAATATTTGCCACAATGTAATTTGAATAATGTGGCGACCCTACAAAAAAATATGGTTATTTATGTATGTGGAGTGTTGTATTGATTGAACCATTCCATAATAAGCAATGTTTATACTATTGAATATTTATCTTGATGCAAATGTACTTGAATATAATATTAAAGGTTTAGATGATTACAATTGGTTTTATAGTTACATTTGTAATGATTTGTTATGGGTATAAAGTGTTACATAAATGACATACAACTTGATCAAAGTTGACTATCATGAAGAATAAAAATGTAACATGATTTTTATAGCATTTTTCTTTTACTATGATAAAAATTGCTATCAAAATTCAATAATAACATTTTTCTACTACAATGAAAAGTTTTCATGACATTAGATTACGCAATAAAAAATGAACTTTTTATAGTTTTTTTTATAGCATTGAAAAAACGCTATAGAAAGTGTGACTTTTAATAATATTGGCCATAACAACATCTTAAAAATGCTATAGAAAGTCTTTTATAGTTTTTTTTTCCGCTATAAAAAACGCTGTAAAAGACATTTTATATCGTTTTTTGCCAATGCTATGAAAAGTTTTCATAACATTAAATATATGCTATAAAAATTTGATATTTTATACCCTTTTTTATAGCATTAAAAAAATGCTATGCAAAGTAGAGGACATATCACATATGATAGCATAAAAAAATGCTATCGTTGACTTTCCATAGCGTTTTGGGAATGTTGGCACCTATGTTATTGAAAGTCCTCTATTTTCCATAAACTTTTTCAGAGTTAACTTTCACAGTTGTCGATTACCAAAGTTTTAACCGTTGGATTGTGTAGAATGGTTAACTAGTTCAGGCATATAGAGTCTTGTTGTGAATGGTTGAATCGTTGTTTGAAGCTCTGGTTTTCGTAGTTGTTGCCTAGAATCTGTAAAACTGCAATGTAGTTTGATTTAGGAGGCAACTTTCACAAAGTTGTCGATTGCCAGAGTTTCAATTGTTGGATCGTGCTAAATTTTTGTCTTCTTATTAGGGACATATATTGTCTCTAATTGAACTGTTGGATCGTCGTTTTGAGCTATGGTTTCGTCCATAGTTGCTATTGAATATAACCTGTAAAACTGTAGTGTAGTTCAATTTTTTAAGGACAATTTCCATAAAGTTGTTGATTGTTGGAGTTTCAACTGTTGGATCATGTTGAATTTTGGTCAATCTATTGGGGACATATAGAGTCTCATTTTAAAAATTTGGACCTTCGTTTTAAGCTCTATTTTTGTTCATAATCGCTGCTGAAAAGAATGGGTTGAGAAGAACTAAGCTAACATGACCTAGGAAGTTCATTGCTTGCGATTGTCATGTTTTATGCTGTGCAAAATACCCTTTAGAGTTACTCGAGAGAGAATCTAAAGAAAGAACCTAATGTCTCGAGAGAGCTAGGTTAGAATCTGGACTCGAAAGAGTAAGATTAGGCTTGCATAAACAAGAGATAGGGACTTAGAAATAAGCTCTATCTGTCAGCTTGCGTCGCATGCATCCTAAGAATGGGAATGATAGTATGTGGTCGCACAATTGTGTGAATGTCATGTTGTCATCAAATAAATAGAGATAGAGGTTTATGTGTAAACCCTATAGACTTAGCATGCGTTCTAGCCTTAGAAGCCATAGCATTCAAGCCGAGAGGTGGTTTACTATTGTATGCATGTTGCATGATCGCAAAGCATGAACGCATTCTAGGGAGTGTTAGCCAAAATTTTCTCAACCCGTTCACCGCATATTCATCGTATTTCTCGTTACCAACTCTTTTCAAACTCCGCCCATTCGTTATTATTTTTATCAACGCAAACAACAAACCCAACGATTTATTTATTTAACTGGTTACCGCAAGTCTTCATAAAAATCACCAACGCAACTATTTTCACAAGTCCCTGTGTTCGACCCTGGACTTACCAGGAAACTCAGGGGGATTTACACTTGAATTCCGCTAGGGAAACTTGAGTGCACAACGCAATCCATCAATGCATATCATCCATATTTTCATTCATAAAATAACGCATCAAGTTTTTAGCGCCGTTGCCGGGGACTTCGGCAAAATAGTTGTTAACGGTAATTTTTGTGTTTTCTTTGCAGAACTCTTAATCTCTGGCGAACTACGACCCGAAGATCGAGAGAACATTTTGAAGGAGACTATGAGACCGCTAATAACAACCACAATCCGATAAAGAAGAGATGACAGAGAAGCCTGGAGGTGGAGCACCAAATGATAATAATGTCATCGTGAATTCAATTCTGTTGGCAAACGATTGCAATAGGCCCATTAGGGACTATGCATCGCCAAACCTCTATGATTTCTCTCCGGGAATCATGAGGCCTGTCCTCAACGGAAGTAGATTCAAGATGAAACCGGTGATGCTACAGATGATCCAGACTACAGGTCAATTCGGAGGAAGACGTGGCGAGGATCCGCACGCCCACCTCTGAAGTTTTATTGAAATCTACAATAATTTTGTGTTCCCAAACATCTTTGCTGAAGAAGTTTGACTAACGTTGTTCCCATTTTCTCTCTGTGATCAGGCTAGGATATGGGCTTATTTGCTCGAACCAGGAGAGATTACTTCTTGGGAGTAAGTAGTGGAGAAATTCATGAAAAAGTATTTTTCACTTACCGAGAATGCTAGATGAAGAATGCTTATTACTAATTTTGAACAAGATATGGACGAATCGCTCAACGATGCTTAGGCGAGGTTTAAAAGATTGGTCTGAGATTTTTCGCATAATGGGCTACCAGACTGCCTTCAAATGAAAATTTTCTATCACGATTTGAATCCTGCTTCGCAAACTGCTGCCAATACGGCAGTCGTTGGTGGTCTGCTTGACAAAAATTACGATGAGGCGAAGAATATTCTGGACCGCATCTCCAAGAACCATGAAGACTAGAGGGAGAGTGACCAGATATTGAGACTCAAAGATTCCGACGCAAATAACGGTGCCAATTGTTTTCATTACAAAACCAAAAAAGTGCAATGATGAATTTGATTCAAAGAATGACGATCAGCAACCCAACACCACAAGGTGGGCAAATAACGCAATAAGTCAAAACACCGCAAGGTGTGCGCGCTTGTGGTGATGGGCATGCGATGGAAAGATTGCCCGCAAAATCCATAGTCTGTATATTTTGTAAAGAATAATCCCTTTTCAAACACTTACAACCTCGGGTGGAGAAACCATCCCAATTTTGCTTGGAAGAATTAACAACAAAATTTTCAATCTGTGGTGCAAAAAGAAGGGCCACCAAGATTCTTTCAATGCAACAACGGTCAACAGAGCAACCAAGCAAGTAGCTCACAACAACCAACGCGATCTTCTTCTCTAGAGAGCTTATTGAAGCAATATAATAGAAAAACGAGAACAGTGCTTCAAATTCAGGCTACGTCCATTCGCAACCTCGAATTGCATATGGGCCAGATTGCGAATGAGCTGAAGAGTCGACCGCAAGGGGCGTTGTCAAGTTCAACCGAGCTTCCACGCAAACCCAGGGGGACAGGTAAGGAGCAATGTCAGGTTGTGACATTGCGCAGTGGAAAGATTGTGGAGGGAGAAAAGAAGGATCAGAGTAGAACAACTTCCATCGCAACTGAGCTTGAGATTGCGGTAACGTAGGAAGAGGAAAGAGAAAATAAAGTAGTAGAACCTGAGGTTGCGTCGACCTCAAAGTCAAATAAAACGTGAACCGTGAAAGTCCAGTTACCACATTTCCCTCAGAGGTTAAGAAAGATGAAAAACGAAGAGGTACAGTACCAATGCTTCTTATCTATGTTAAAGCAATTACATGTTAACATTCCTTTCGATGAAGCGATTAAGGAAATGCCTGCCTATGCCAAGTTTCTGAAGGACATGGTAACTAAGAAGAGAGGCACTGGAAAATTTACCACTGTAGCATTAACACGAAGTTCCAAATCCATTATTCCACCGAAGATGAGCGATCCTTGGAGCTTCACTATTCCTTGCTCCATAAGAGGACTCTATATTGGGCAAGCCTTGTGTGACTTGGGGGCCAACATAAATTTGATGTCGCTGTCCATTTTTAGACAATTAAATGTGGGGCAACTCGTGCCCACATCAGTGACTCTCCAATTGGCTGACATATCTTTGGTTCATCTAGAAGGTAAGGTGAAGGATGTGCTGTGCTGATCACGATTGATAAATTTATTTTTCCAACTGACTTCATCATTCTAGACTATGAGGCCGACAAAGATTTGGCTATCATTTTGGGGAGTCCTTTCCTATCAAAGGGTCATGCTCAAATTAATGTGCAGAAGGGAGAAATCACTTTGAAGATAAACGGACAGAAGCTCAAATTTAACATAATTCGTGCCATGAAATTCCCGGATGAGGAAGACCTACAAGATTCTGATGATGACTTGAATTTGATTGAAGAAGAAAAGTCTAATGAAGAGTGTGAAGAAGAGGATGCTAACGCATCCGTAGCTACCTGCAATGTGATCGTAGCAAAAACAAACAAAGAAGAAAGAATGATCGCAACGCAAGAAGAAGAGCCAAAAGAAGAAAGAAAAACAACGTAACCTTCCCTCGTGAAACCACCAACACTTGAACTGAAGACCCTACCAACACATTTGAAGTACACATTTTTGGGGCAGAATGAGAAGCTGCCAGTGATAATTGCCTCTACGCTCAACGAAGATCAAGAGAATGCGTTGATGAGCATTCTCAAGAAACATGTGCGAGCAATTGGCTGGACGCTCGCTGACATAAGAGGAATTAGCCCCGCGTACTGCATGTACCACATTCGTCTTGAGGACGTCCACAAAACAACTATTAAAAATCAACACAGACTTAACCTTGCATTTAGAAGGTCGTCAAGAAGGAGATTATCAAATGGCTGGATGCAGGCATTATCTATCCCATTGCAGATAGCACTGGGTCAGCCCCGTGCAATATGTGCCGAAGAAGGGCGAAATGACGGTAGTCCCAAATGAGAACAATGAATTAATACCGCAAAGAACCATCACTAGATGGCGCATATGTATGGACCTGTCTCTTATACACATCTAGATGTGTATAAGAGGTCAGCCCCGTGCAATATGTGCCGAAGAAGGGCAGAATGACAGTAGTCCCAAATGAGAACAATGAATTAATACCGCAAAGAACCATCACTAGATGGCGCATATGTATGGACTACCGCAAATTGAATGTGGCCACAAAGAAAGATCACTTCCCTCTGCCATTCATCGATCAGATGCTAGACAGATTAGCAGGGAATGATTTTTATTACTTCTTGGATGGATATGCCAAGTACAATCAAATCATGATAGCTTCTAAAGATCAAGACAAGACTACATTCACCTGCCCATATGGGACATTCGCTTTTCGCCGCATGCCGTTTGGCCTCTGCAATGCGCCGAGCATATTCCAGAGGAGCATGATGGTAATCTTTTCAGATTTTCTCGAGAACTCAGTGGAAATATTTATGGATGACTTCTCCGTTTATGGGAACACTTATGAAGTCTGCCTGGCCAATTTGGAGAAAATTCTGAAGAGATGTGAAGAGACGAATCTAGTGCTCAACTAGGAAAAATGTTACTTCATGGTGAAAGAGGGTATAGTGTTGGGACACAAAGTTTCCCCGGAAGGGTTAGAGGTGGACAAAGAAAAGATCGAAGCAATTGAAAAACTTCCACCACTAACCAGCATGAAGGCTCTGCGAAGCTTCTTGGGTCACACTAGATTTTACAGACGATTCGTCAAAGACTTTTCTAAGATTGCACGACCACTGAGTGCGTTATTAGAGGCGGGCAGGAAATTTAAGTTTAACAACAATTGCCTTAATGCATTCAGAGTTTTAAAAAATGCGCTAATTACCGCGCTCGTACTAATTGCGCCGGATTGGACAACGCCATTTGAAATCATATGCGATGCAAGCGGGTATGCGATGGGGGCTGCATTAGCACAAAAGAAGAAAACTATTTTGCACCCAATCGCATATGCGAGTAAAACTCTAAACCCTGCTCAAATAAATTATACCACCACTGAAAAAGAACTCTTAGCTGTGATTTTTACGTTGGAGAAATTCAGGGCATTTCTGTTGGGAACAAAGATACTCATTCACACTGATCACTCGCAATCAAATATTTAATGAAAAAGAAGGATGCAAAGCCGAGGTTGATCAGATGGGTTCTCCTCCTTCAAGAATTTGATATCGAGATAATTGATCGGAAGGGGACAGAGAATCAAGTTGCAGATCACTTGTCCAGATTAGAAAATCCCGAGGTTGACCGCAATGGATCTGAGATGAGTGCTGTGTTTCCGGATGAGCAACTGTTCCACATAGAAGAATTGCCCTGGTATGCAGAAATCGTTAATTATTTGGTTTGTGAACAATTCCCTGAAGATTACACCTACCATCAACAGAAGAAGCTCAAGAATGTATGCAGACACTATTATTGGGATGAGTCGAATCTGTATAAAAGAGGTTGCAAACCAAATCATTCGATTATGCATACCAGATGCTGCTCAACAACGCATATTGTCACAGTGCCACGATTCGCCATATGGAGGGCACTTTGGAGGGCAACGTACTGCATCCAAAGTTTTACAAAGTGGATTCTTTCGGCCTTCATTGTTTAAGGATGCTGCCGACTACGCAATGAAATGTGATTGGTGTCAACGCACAGACAACATTTCATGGAAGAACGCAATGCCAATGAACACTATCTTGGAGTTAGAACTATTTGACGTATGGGGGATTGATTTCATGGGACCATTCCCTCATTCGAACGGTAAGCACTATATTTTATTAGCCGTTGACTATGTCTCCAAGTGGGTAGAGGCAACAACATGCGCCGCAAATGATGCGGCGTAGTCTCCCAATTCCTAAAGAAAAACATTTTCACTCGTTTTGGCACTCCCCGTGCCATCATAAGTGATGAAGGATCACACTTTGTCAATCACAATGTCAAGGAGCTGCTGCACAAGTACAATATCCTCCACAAAGTGGCAACCGCATACCACCCGCAATGTCTCGAGAGAGCTAGGTTAGGAAGTTCATTACTTGCGATTGTCTTGTTTTATGCTGTGCAAAATACCCTTTAGAGTTACTCGAGAGAGAATCTAAAGAAAGAACCTAATGTCTCGAGAGAGCTAGGTTAGAATCTGGACTCGAAAGAGCAAGATTAGGCTTGCATAAACATGAGATAGGGACTTAGAGATAAGCTCTGTCTGTCAGCTTGCATCGCATGCATCCTAAGAATGGGAATGATAGTATGTGGTCGCACAATTATGTGAATGTCATGTTGTCATCAAATAAATAGAGATAGAGGTTTATGTGTAAATCCTGTAGGCTTAGCATGCGTTCTAGCCTTAGAAGCCGTAGCATTCACGCCGAGAGGTGGTTTACTATTGTATGCATGTTGCATGATCGCAAAGCATGAACGCATTCTAGGGAGTATTAGTCGAAACTTTTCTCAACCCGTTCACCGCATATTCATCGTATTTCCCGTTACCAACTCTTTTCAAACTCCGCCGCATTCGTCATTATTTTTATCAATGCAAACAACAAAATCAACGATTTATTTATTTAACTGGTTATTGCAAGTCTTCATAAAAATCACCAATGCAACTATTTTCACAAGTCCTTGTGTTTGACCCTGGACTTACCAGGAAACTCAGGGGGATTTACACTTGAACTCCGTTGGGAAAACTTGAGTGCACAACACAATCCATCAACGCATATCATCCATATTTTCATCCATAAAATAACACATCAAGTTTTTGGCGCCGTTGCCGGAGACTTCGGCAAAATAGTTGTTAACAGTAATTTTTGTGATTTCTTTTCAGAACTCTCAATATCTGGTGAACTACAACCCGAAGATTGAGAGAACATTTTGAAGAAGACTACGAAACCGCTAACAGCAACCACAATCCGATAAAGAAGAGATGGCAAAGCAGCTTGGAGGTGAAGCACCAAATGATAATAATGTCATCGCGAATTCAATTCTGTTGGCAAACGATTGCAATAGGCCCATTAGGGACTATGCATCGCCAAACCTCTATGATTTCTCTCTAGGAATCATGAGGCCTGCTCTTAACAGAAGTAGATTCGAGATGAAACCGGTGATGCTACAGATGATCCAGACTGCAGGTCAATTCGGAAGAAGGCGTGGCGAGGATCCGCACGCCCACCTCTGAAGTTTTATTGAAATCTACAATACTTTTGTGTTCCCGAACATCTTTGCTGAAGAAGTTTGACTAACGTTGTTCCTATTTTCTCTCTGTGATCAGGTTAGGAAATGGGCTTATTTGCTCGAACCAGAAGAGATTACTTCTTGGGAGCAGGTAGGGGAAAAATTCATGAAAAAGTATTTTCCACCTATCGAGAACGCTAGACGAAGAAAACTTATTACTAATTTTGAACAAGATATGGACGAATCGTTCAGCGATGCTTGGGCGAGGTTTAAAAGATTGGTCTGAGATTGTTCGCATAATGGGCTACCAGACTGCCTTCAAATGAAAATTTTCTATCACGATTTGAATCCTGCTTCGCAGACCGCTGCCAATACGGCAGCCACTGGTGGTTTGCTTGACAAAACTTACGATGAGGCGAAGAATATTCTGGACCGCATCTCCAAGAACCATGAAGACTGGAGGGAGAGTGACCAGATATTGAGACTTAAAGATTCCGATGCAAATAACGGTGCCATTGTTTCATTACAAAACCAAAAGAGCGCAATGATGAATTTGATTCAAGGAATGACGATCAGCAGCTCAACACCACAAGGTGGGTAAATTAACGGAATAAGTCAAAACACCACAAGGTGTATGACTTGTGGTGATGGGCATACGATGGAAGATTGCCCGCAAAATCCATAGTTTGTATATTTTGTAAAGAATAATCCCTTTTCAAACACTTACAACTCCAGGTGGAGAAACCATTCAAATTTTGCTTGGAAGAATCAACAACAAAATTTTCAATCTGTGGTGTAAAAAGAAGGGCCACCAGGATTCTTTCAATGCAACAGCGGTCAACAGAGCAACCAAGCAAGTAGCTCACAACAACCAACAAAATCTTCTTCTCTAGAGAGCTTATTAAAGCTATATATAGAGAGAAACGAGACAGTGCTTCAAAGTTAGGCTACGTCCATTTGCAACCTCGAATTGCAAATGGGCCAGATTGCGAATCAGCTGAAGAGTTGATCGCAAAGGGCATTGTCAAGTTTAACCGAGCTTCCACGCAACCTAGGGGGATCAGGTAAGGTTTAATGTCAGGTTGTGACATTGTGCAGTGGNAAAGGGCATTGTCAAGTTTAACCGAGCTTCCACGCAACCTAGGGGGATCAGGTAAGGTTTAATGTCAGGTTGTGACATTGTGCAGTGGAAAGATTGTGGAGGGAGAAAAGAAGGATCAGAGTAGAACAACTTTCATCGCAACTGAGCCTGAGATTGCGGTAACGTAAGAAGAGGAAAGAGAAAATAAAGCAGTAGAACCTGAGGTTGTGTCGACCTCAAAGTCATGAAACGGGAGTCGTGAAAGTCCAGTTACCAGATTTCCCTCAGAGGCTAAGAAAGATGAAAAACGAAGAGGTACAGTACCAATGCTTCTTATCTATGTTAAAGTAATTACATGTTAACATTCCTTTCAGTGAAGCGATTAAGGAAATGTCTGCATATGCCAAGTTTCTGAAGGACATGGTAACTAAGAAGAGAGGCACTGGAAAATTTACCATGGTAGCATTAACACGAATTTCCAAATCCATTATTCCACCGAAGATGAACGATCCTGGGAGCTTCACTATTCTTTGCTCCATAGGAGGACTCTATATTGGGCAAGCCTTGTGTGATTTGAGGGCCATCATAAATTTGATGTCGTCGTCTATTTTTAGACAATTAAATGTGGGGCAACTTGTGCCCACTCAGTGACTCTCCAATTGGCTGACAGATCTCTGATTCATCCAGAAGGTAAGGTGAAGGATGTGTTGATCACGATTGATAAATTTATTTTGCCAGTTGATTTCATCATTCTAGACTATGAGGCCGACAAAGATGTGTCCATCATTTTGGGGCGACCTTTCCTATCAACGGGTCGTGCTCAAATTGATTTACCCAAGGGAGAAATCACTTTGAGCATAAACGGACAAAAGCTCAAATTTAACATAATTCTTGCCATGAAATTCCCGAATGAGGAAGACCTACAAGATTCTGACGATGACCTGAATTTGATTGAAGAAGAAAAGTCTTATGAAGAGTGTGAAGAAGAGAATGTCAACCATCCGTAGCTGCCTGCAATGCGATTGTAGCAAAAACAAACAAAGAAAAAGGAATGATCGCAACGCAAGAAGAATAGCCAAAAGAAGAAAGAAAAACAACGCAACTTTCCCTCGTGGAACCATTAACACTTGAACTGAAGACCCTACCAACACATTTGAAGTATGCATTTCTGGGGCAGAATGAGAAGCTGCCCGTGATAATTGCCTCTGCGCTCAACGAAGATCAAGAGAATGCGTTGATGAGCATTCTCAAGAAACATGTGCGAGCAATTGGTTGGACGCTCGCTGACATCAGAGGAATTAGCCCACGTAAACCTGTATGTCGATCTTCTTTTCTCTATTCTTTCATGTTCTTTTGTATTCTTTAATTGTTGATATAATATTGTTGTTAACACAATGATCTAATAACCAAGACAAATTGATATAATAAAAAGTAATCAAAGATACAAACTCTGAAAGGAAATGGAAATAAAGAAACAAAACAAAATCAAGAACCTAGAGACATATACAATAGGATATATAGATCAACCATGAAAGCAATTAAACTTTAAAAGATCAAAAGACTTCCCGGCCAAAATCCATTTCTAAATTGAACAAAAAGTCTTATGTTTTGATACCTTTAAGTGATAGGAAAAAGTAATCCAAAAAACAAGAACTTGCTCTAAGTAAATATTGGCAAAAGAGATAAAGAAACAATCATCAAACTGCAGAAATATAATAATTATAATAGTAATAAATACCAAAAGAAACCTAAAAAATCACGAAGATTATACATATGCCCAAATTTTTAGAGTTGCTCAAATTCAGTTCTCTAATATAATGAATAAAAAATTATTAAACATAAACATAAACAGGACATATCAAGAAATTGTAAGAGTATATCAACATGCAACGAAAGCAACAAGGATCAATAAGCATTCCAATTCATTAATTTTGGCTATAAATAAAGCATGCTCATACAATAATAAGAGTGTTTCAAGTAATACATTTGTAGAACCTCTTGAAACTCGAATTATGCTGCAAATCTTCTCCAAATCTTCTTGTGAACCACCTTAAGGTCTTCCCTACTATTCTCTTGGAGCCTTAGATTGAGTTGTAGAACTCAAAATAAGCTTGAATGAAGGGAATTTTGAGAAGAATCTCACTGATGCAACTTGAAGAACACTTCCTCAACCTTACAAGTTTTTAATAAAACTTCAGCAAGTTCATCAGCTTTTGCATGTTCGATTTCTACTTCAATCTTCTCTATTTATTGCAGGAAAATCATGCAAAGAAGAAGGCTGCATGAGGTGCAGCTCATGCTTTAGAAGATTGATTCAAAATCAAATGGATTTTGAGTGAGCTACTTGAAGGTGTTAATGAAAAAATCCAATTTTCCATTTTGTATTTTCCAATCATGTGGACTTGGTTATCGCATGCCTTGTCTACGCATAGGGCTGCTTACGCTCAATATGGCCCCTCTTAGCGTGCACATTCCAATGCATGGCTTCTCCTCACTCAGCCACACTTGTCTTCGTTAAGAGCCCAACTAACCTCAAAAGTAAGGCCAACACCTATGGCTCACTTTCAACGCCTATCACAAGGCCAACTCATGGCTACACACTAACAACACCTAACCAATTTCTAGCTTCACTTGAGAGTCAAGCTTTCAAACTTAAACATTTCTTCCAACTCTTCACCCACTTCCCTACAATTAGACATTAATTCTCACATTAACCTACTCACCATACTGGTCTTAGTAGTAAACATACGCAAGTAGGAAAATTAGGGTTTAGGGTTTACATGCTTAATTGAGGATTTATTTTACAGTAGGTTGTGTTTTTTTTGTCTCTGTAATTTTGTAACTTTTCCCAATATATAGGTATTTCATAATTCCTAAATTGATTTCGAGTAATGGTCTTGTGTTTTCTTCTGTTGTGTTAGGGCTTTCATCCCTACATGGAGATCATTGGGTATTCTGATTTTGATTATGCTGGATGTCAAGACACTTTGCGATCCACTTCAGACTATATCTTCATGTTGGCTGGAGGAGCTGTATTTTGGAAAAGTGTTAAACAAACACTTATAGCTTCTTCTACCATTGTTGCGGAGTTTATAGCATGTTATGAGGCATCCAATCATGGAATATGGTTGCAAAATTTTTTACTGGGCTATAGATAGTATTTGTCATAGAAAGACCACAAAAATTATTTTGTGACAATAAGTCAGCAGTGATGTATTCCAACAATAACAGAAGTAATACGAAGTCAAAGCATGTAGAAGTGAAGGTTTTGGTTGTTAAAGAAAGAATTTAGAATGGTCAAATTTTGATAAAACACATAGGAATAAACTATATGGTAGCAGATCCATTGACTAAAGGTTTACCATTAAAGTTTTACATGAGCATGTTACTCACATGAGTGTTTATCACTTTTATGATTCTATGGTCTAATGGGAGTTTGTTATTGAGGATGTTCTTTGACCTTATTTCTTTTTTATTTTCTATATAGAATAAAGTCAATGATTTATGTTCTATTATCTAAATTTTTTTATCATGTATGCGGTTTGGTATAATGTTTTTAGAAATGATCTCACTAAAAAATTTGGACCAGTTGGAAATAGGCATGATCTAGATCACTTTGTATGTAGTTTCTATGTTATCCATCCATACTTGATCTATGTCATCGAATGTATTGGAATTGGTGAGCAAGAAAGGTTTAGATACAAGGGTAGTGATGAAAATCGCCTTGATTCTGTGCTAATACAGGAGATGGACCAAATTGAACTAAGGAGGAAGTCTATTATTAACATAAAATGTTTATGTGCGCTTAAGGTTTATGCGATTTAATTACATTACTACAAATATAGTCCAAGCGGGAGATTGTTAGATGTATTTAAATAATAATACGTATAATTAAAGTATTGGCTATTTATGTAGATTAATATTTTATCACACTAGGTTATTTTAGTAGATTGGGCCCTACTATGTGATCTAATTAATTAAGGCCTTAAATTCCTAATTGAGTATGGACTTAATGGGTAGAAGTCCATCCCTATTTAGTTAGGGTTTAATGGGAACCCTAATTTAACTAGTATATAAAAGAGCTTAGGGCTATGGTCCCCAACATACCAAAACAATAAACACCCAATCTTTCTTGAATCCCATTTAGAGAGAAAACTCACCAAGGACATTCGGAGTTTTGATTGAAGAAGGTTGTAGTCATTTATCATCATCTTGAAGGTATCATCAGTTTCTCAATGGAATCTGGTATATTATTTATTCTTGACAATTTAACATGAATGATCCTAAGGTTTATCTATTCAGTATAGTTATAAAGTAATTATACTAACAGTTTCTCCGAAATTGAAATTCGAAGTCGACAACACAAATATTTAGTGTGTAAATCCATAGCATACCACTCTCCATTTTTTCCTTTCAATTTCTCGCCATACCCCCTCATTCCCCTCACCATCTTGTATTAAAAAGAAACCTAAAATCCTCCATACCCACCTTTTACTAGAAGAAACATAACCAAATATACTTACGCCTTTTGAATTGAATTTTGCCTCTCTATACATAGTGTAGAAACACACGAAGCGAGGATGAAACCATAATAAACCTAAACTTATCCTTCTAGAGTGTAACTCTATACAAGTAAACAAACACAGCATCAGAGCTTAAACATCCATATTAAAAAAAAAAAAATGAGAAGGCCATATGGATCATGTTTGTGAATCAAGGATAGATGTCGTGATGTTAATGATTCATTGGTTCGAATTCAAGATTCCGTGAGGTTTGTTAGATCTTCTCCTGCTTGACTTGCTACATTTAAGAAGTGTATCGAAGAGGAGAACATAGATGGTAAAAATATGTTGTGTCTTGATGTTCCAACTAGATGGAATTCTACTTGTTTGATGCTTGAGGCAATTGTAAAATTTGAAAAGGCATTTGAGAGGTTAGAAGACTACGATACAGTCTTCATGAACGGGGAGGAAAAATCGACCACTAGGGATAGGGAAATTGACAGAATATTTACCAAATTCTTGTCAGTGTTCTATGAAGTAACTATTAGGCTTTCAGGGTCTTTGTATGTTACTTCTAATACAGTCTTTCATGAGATTAGTATTGTTCAGAATTGCATAAAATATTCAAGTGCAACTGGTCCTAATGATGTGTTTTTGCATGAAATGGCAACGAAAATGCAAGAAAAGTTTGATAAGTATTGGGGAAAAAAAGATAGAATAAATTTATTCTTGTATGTTGCCTTCGTTTTGGACCTTCGTTATAATATGAAATTTCTTTTGTATTGCTTAAATCAGTTATTTGATGTTGATATGGCAAAAGCCTTAGGAAGTAAGGTAGAGGGTATTTTAAGAGCATTGTTAAATTAATAAAATTTGTCATTATCAATTGCTAATAAGGGTCAATCTTCATGTACCACTAAAAGCGCTCCATTTAGAACTACAAGTGCTTAAGAGGTTTTCTATTTTGATCTTGAAGATTTGGATGAAGATGATTCGCAAGTGTGGATTCATAAATTGATATTTACTGGAGCCTTGTGTTAAACATGAGGATAATTTTGATATCTTAGATTGGTGGAAGAGGAATTCTTCTAGATATAAGATTCTTAGCAAAATTGCACGAGATCTTTTAACAGTTCTGGTATCCACAGTTGCTTTTGAGTCCACATTCAACACTAATGGGAGAGTGATTGAACCTTATTATCTCCAACCACAATTGAGGTACTTGTATCTGCAAAAAACTGGTCACATTCAGAACAAATTAGCATTGATTTACGACAATACTTGGAGGAAATTGTAGATGACGAGGAAGGTCAAACACACACACACACATTTCAAAAGTGAATTTTCAAAAATAGGAAAATAAAAGAAACTATTTATAGAAAAATAGCAAAATTTTAATCTTCTTTCGTAAAGGATGATCAATGTCTATCAATGATAGAAACTGATTGAAGTCTACCATTGGTAGACGCTGATAGAAGTTATTAATGTTTATCAATTTTTTTTTTCTATTTTTGTAAATAGTTTGACATTTTTTCTATCTATGAAATTTTTTGTTTTTTAAATACACCTAGAATAATATTAAGTTTTTAAAATAATTAAAAATAATAGTAATATCTCTTACCTCATACCTTATTTTTTTAAAATGAAATGGAAAAAAAATGAGATAATCTAGATATTAGAGGTATTCAATTAATCTGACAATTCCAATACTCGGACTACACAATCCGGGTTGGGTTAGTTTTAATTTTTGATTGGGTTGGGTTGAATTTTTTATGTTTTTTTTTTCAAGTTGGGTTTCAAGTTGGCGCGCACATCTTTATGATGCTTGTTTGAAGTTTATAATAGATATATTAGATTTTAAGGTTTGAGTTGGATTGGGTTGGAGATCCAATTCGGGTCATTCAGATAGCTAACCCGACCAACCCAAATTTTCGAGTTAGTCTAGAAAATTCCTCAATCCAACCCAATCCATGTGTCTTTACTAGATATATATTTCCCATAAAAATCGTG
>NC_052357.1:17330021-17338612 GCF_009727055.1 Benincasa hispida | reverse complement strand
TGTGTGAAGTGGGAGGTTATATTCAGTTTTCATAACTGAAGGATAAAATGAAAAATGTTTTCATTTTGTAATGAATTGCTTCATTAAGTACACTTCTAATCGTTTAGCTCACGAGATACTACGTGATAGGTCAAGTGTTTTTTTCTAAACGATCGTATACACGCGTCTTTCTCTAAACGATTGTGTAAAGGTTTACTAAACGATCGTATGGCAAGCGAGATTCACTAAACGATCGTGTAAACAATCAAACCTGTTTTTCCTAAACGATCACGTACTTGCTGTGTTTTACTAAACCATCAAGCACAAAGTCTATATGATAGACAGTTCACTCTCCCACTTGCTTGGTCATATAGTTCGATCGTTGTTTCCTCCTTCCATCTACCAAATTCAAGAGAGCACACACCTCCTGGATTCTCACTCTGAGAATACCAATGTTACTAAGTGGTGGTGTCTGAGAGGTTACTTGTTCGTGATTAACCAGACGATTGACTAGACGATCGTGGAGGCAGCGAGAGGTTGCTGGTCCAAGTCTTCACGAGAGCGAGAGGTCTTTAGAAGAAGAGTTCTTTAAAGGTATGTCTCTCGTTACTTTTGTACTTATTTACTAAAGCATGTCATGATTTGTTAGAAGATGCATAACTGGTTTGTATATTTGTGAATGCTTGTAATTCTATCACAATGAATTTAGATCGATCTTGCTTCCGCTCATGGGTTCTCTTTGGTAAGAGTTCCTTCAATTGTAACAATTTTTCACATAGTGGATTTTTTTCTTGTGTTTCCAATTTATTGCATTTAATTTCTCTGTTATTTTTCTATTTATTCCTGTAGTAAAAGTGGAAAATATTTTCCAACATTAAACTCTTAAAATTTCATAAACTAATCAGTTAGACTTGCATTGATGTTTTCATTTGAAAATCGTCCATGCATCTCTCAATCTAGTTGTCTATTTTGTTATTAAACATTTGAAGAAAGTATACACACACATGGAATTGATGCATGAGTGATTTTAAAATTTGGTGAACTTAATAGATGGTCTAAATTGATTCGCTAATGATATTTTCAAAGTTTAATTGCAATAGTAGTCTCACACGATATTTTTCAAACAGATTATGAAAATGGTGTAAATTGATATACTTGTAAAAGTTCAAGATTTTAATTGTTACTACCCCAAATTTATAGTAAGTGAGTTGTTTCTATATATTTTGTTTTTAAATACTTTTCTATATATATCATGGAATTGATATTTTGTTACACACACACTTGACATTTTTTCTATCCTATCACTGGTAGATGCTGATAGAAGTCTATTAATTTTTTTTTTCTATTTTTGTAAATAGTTTGACATTTTTTCTATCTGTGAAAATTTTCGTTTTTCAAATACACCTAGAATAATATTAAATTTTTAAAATAATTAAAAATAATAGTAATATCTCTTACCTCATACCTTATTTTTTTCAAATGAAGTGAAAAAAAAAAGAGATAATCTAGATATTAGGGGTGTTCAAATAACCCGACAATCCCAATACTTGGACTACACAATCCAAATTGTAAGGGTTGGGTGGTGTTAGTTTTAATTTTTGGTTGGGTTGGGTGGGATTTTTTATGTTTTTTTTTTCAAGTTGGCGCGCACATCTTTATGATGCTTGTTTGAAGTTTATAATAGATATATTAGATTTTAAGGTTTGAGTTGGATTGGGTTGGAGACCCAATTCAGGTCATTCGGATAGCTAACCCGACCAACCCAAATTTTCGAGTTAGTCTAGAAAATTCCTCAATCGAACCCAACCCATGTGTCTTTACTAGATATAGATTTCCCATAAAAATCGTGCATCTGGTGTGTTTAGGGTACATAGAAGGTAAAAATGGAAAATAACTATCGGACTCCACCTATCCATCCATATATATATATATATATAAAAGACATCTATCAAAATCAATTCTCCGTTTTAGACATATTTTACAATTTTTCAAAATTAAACGGGTTAAAAATGCTTGAAAATTATTGTGAATTCATAGTCATAACACATAGGTTCCACGGAAAATCAAGAATTGGATTCGATGGTCAACGATTTAATCTCTTGTAAGCAAAGAATTAATTCCAAGTTTTAAAAATGTTCATCTTTTTCTTACTCAGAATATTCTCCATTTCAAGTTATCTAGTCTTGAATTTTGGGTTTGTTTGCCATGCTTCTAAAATAAGTGCTTTTAGTAAAAGCTCGTCCATCATAAATACTTTGATAATATATATTGATATTGATTAAATTACTTTTATATTTTGCTTATTAACGTTTTCACACACGTTTATATATGAAAAAATATTCATAAACACACCTAAACTTTGGAATTATAGCAATAAAAATTTGAACTAATGAGGATGGACTCTCAGCCTATGAAAAGAGTCTATGCCTCTAGTTTTAAGTTGTCTTAGTTAGAAACACCTTAAGCTTAGTGGGCTAACTCTTATTAAATACCTTTTGTATTCTTTAGTTGGACGGTGGGAAACAGGTGTGAGTAGTCAAAAGCTTTGAGAGTACTCTTATAATTAGAATCGAGAAGAGAACTGTTTTATGTGATTGTAACAAATTTTCACATAGTGAATTTCTTTCTTGTATTTCCAATTTTCTTGTGTTTAATTTCTCTGTTATTTTTTTGCTTATTCCTGCAGTAGAAATAGGAAATATTTCTCAATATTAAACTCTTAAAGTTTCATAAGCTAATCAGTTAGGCCTGTAGTGATGTTTTTGTTTTAAAATCGTCCATGCATCTCTTAAATCTAATTTCCATTTTGTTATTGAACATTTGAAGAAAATCTACACACACATGGAATGATGCATGAGTGATTTTAAAATTAGATAAACTTAATAAATGGTCTAAATTGATTCGCTAATGATATTTTCAAAGTTTAATTGCAACAATAGTCTCACACGATATTTTTCAAACGGATTCTGAAAAATGGTGTAAATTGATATACTTATGAAAGTTCAAGGTTTTAATTGTTACTACTCCAAAATTTATGGTATATAGTGAGTTGTTCTTATATATTTTGTTTGTAAGTACTTCTCAATCAATTTACTCCTGCTAGCATACACAAGATGGTGATGCCAAAATTTAGATAGGATGCAATGCACATGACCTTTATTTGTCACATCTCACTCTATACTACGTGGTATTTATTATAATGCCTCTAATGCATAAGTTATTAAGTGGGCTTTGGTTGAAGCAATTAAGGATATGAAGTTATAATGAAGTCAATTGACTTAAGATTTTCTCTCTCCTATTTAGATTTGGACTATAGGTATAAGATTTGCCAACTCTCGACCTAAAGGGTGGTCTCATCCTGAATCAAGGTCAAAGGTTAACTTCTCACAGACCTCATCTCGTGGCCCTCTTGGCCCAAAAGGTCCATTTGAGCCCGGGTCGAGCATTTCGATCTTGATTTTCACCTTTTATCTCATTCAAGTTCGATTCTTTCTTGAATCCAAATTTACTCATAACACAACACAATTATTTTCTCCAATATTGCTTGAACTTTCAAACATTAAACACTTTTAATTAGGACAATATCACTCTTAATTATAACTTTAAAATACAGATCTTAAAATAGTACACTAAACACAATTGATTGTTAGACACTAATCTTTATATTATTTCAATTTTTAAGCTATTATAGTCAAAATACAACTTTAATGTATATATTCCAACTCTATAGTTTAAATATTTGAATTGAATTATTGTTGTTATTCTTTCAAATTTTCAATTTCATTGCGTAGAAAAGATGTGTGAATATTTCATTAAATAAGTTTATGTGGTTGGAGAGAATCATTTTCCCAACACTCAACCATGAAGAAATAACTATCACCAACCCCACCAAATCACTTTGAAACACGTGTCAGATTCTTTTTTCATTCACTATTTCACCAATTATTGCAATACTCCAATGCTCAATAATAATTTTTTATTCATATTATCCATTATTTATTACTTTGCATCTTCTTTATTATTAGAAAAATACAAATGATGCATTTTTCATCTATCAGAAGAATCACATGCAATAAATATTATGTCCATTTAAAAAACATAACATAAGGTCCACCAACTAAAGAAAAATATTAATTAATAATGATCAAACGACTAGTTAATGGAGATATGTACTATATTATCAATTTAATTTGTTTTATGTTAATCTCGTTCTTAAATTTTATTCAATTAATGAACATGATAAATGAAAAATATCTTGAAATTCTCAATTTATGATATATATTATATATTATATTATAGTTTTATGTACCTACAACTTTGATTTTTGTTTAGGTTGCTTCTTTTTCTTGGTTTTTGGTTTTGTTTTATCTACTTGGGATTTGAATTTTGGGTTCTCTTTGCTCTACTTTTCTCCTTTCTTGATTGTTTTTCTACTCCTTTTTCTAGAAAAAAAAAAAATTATAGCTTGTTTCAAAATAAATGATCAAATTAGAAAAACTTTACCTACCATAAATCAACACTAGAAAAAGTGATATTTTATATAGATTATAATTAAGTTTTTGATAAAAAAAAAGGAGATTTTTTTTTTCAAAACATAAATAGTAGTATTTTTTTAATGGATTTAATTTATGTAAACTTCTTTAATCTTAGGATAATTATAATAGATAATATATTTATGGATAATAACTAAATATTTAATTATATTTAAAAAATTGAAAATATGATAAAGTCTATCAATATCGTTGATAGGCTCTTATAGAAAAAAATATTTATTACGGATAGATTTCTACTAACAGTATGAGTTATTATTGATATACAATCTAAATTTTATCGATTTGTAACTTTTTATATTATGTTACAAAATTGATGATATTTTAAACCTAATTCCTTACCTAAAACATGTATTCAATATTTCCACTATTAATTAATAATTTAAGCAAAAACTTTAGATAATCTAGAAAAAAACAACACGATGTTTATAATGCCAACATGTTAAAGTAAGAATATATGTGTACAACCTTCTCAAACATTCGAATTCTTATCTCCTTAATTATGTCACTTCATTGAAAATAAATATTTATAGTGTGGATAGAATAAATGATTTTTAAAATATTTAATTTATATATTTAAGAAAGAAAGTGTTTTGAGTTTTGATGTGGAGAGAAATGCAGTAAAAGGTGCCACGTGTTTGATGGAAATACGACACGTCTTTGGTTTTCTCCACGCTTGTCTAAAAAAAAAAAATCTCTCTCACAATCCCACAAAACACATTTACCAAAAATATCTTTTTTTTTTTTTTTTTTTTTTTTTTCTTTTTCCTTTTTACATCCCTCCAAAAAGCTAAAAAAGCAGAACACATTCAAATCTAGTATTTGAGAAAATAAAAATTAAAAGCTTTGTGGAACAGAATGAATAAGTTGAAGTTGATCTATATAAGACAATGCCCTAGCATACCAATTTCTCATATGAGTGGTAATTATTTTCAAAAGAGGTGAATAAACAAGTATACAAAAATCTTCTTAAAATAAGAGGTAGATCAAACAGGAGAGAAGTCAGTGGAAATCCTAAGAACTCCCAAAGAACCTTCGCCTTACAAAGAGAAATACTAGTTAAAAACATTGAGCTTTAACAACCATTAGCAATAAGACTAGACAACTCCTGGAACCTTTTCAAAAAAGTTTGCACGAGAGCCAAAGAACCACAGTCCCTATCATTAAAGATCATCAAATCATCAACAAAACATAGATGAGTGAGACAACTTTGATCAGACGATAATGAAACCAAAAGTAAGGAGGCGAACAATTCAACAAACGAGAGAACACTTCCATGACAATCTCAAAGGGTCCCTTGCCGAAGACCTGTTCTTCCATGAATATACTCCTCCGGGGACCCATTAATTGAAATTGAGTACATTGGAGATGTGATATAGACTCTAATGCAATCTACAAATTTACAAGGAGTACCAATAGCAAAGATGGTGCCAAGGAGGAAATCCCAATGAACAGATTCATAAGTTTTATGAAGATCCACTTTCAACACACACCAACCCTAAAATTATCATTGCAAACCCTGATCACTACCTACACGTTGGTGAACCAAAAAAGCCCTTTTGATGGGAGCAGAGTAGGCAAGAATGTCAATCCAACCTATTTCCGGTAAAGAGCTCACACTTGAATATCTTTTTGACTTAATATATTAAATCATCAATTATGTCATCTCTAAAAGCTTAAACTCACAGGTGAAGTTAAATTTAATATTATAACAACTAACATAATCTATACCAACTTTTAATAAGTTTTAATTTAATATTGTTGTTGATCCATATGAAATTAAACTATATCATCAACCAATTTTAACCTTCACTAATTGACAGGTACTAGAATTGAGAGAAATAAATAGAAGTATAATGCATAATTTAGAAACTTTTTGCAATTCATTGACTAAATACGAATTAATACTTAAATTGGTTATATATGACATTTTTTAGTATTACAATTCAAATATTTGGTAAAAGTTTAAACTTGCAATACATAGAAAAGAAATTTATAATTCGATATGGGGTTAATTAAAAGATTAAAAAGGGAAAAAAAAAAAAAGTAACAAGAGTGCAAATTGTGCAAATTGATCAACTCATCATTCAGGATAAACACGACATAAAATAAATTCACTTTTAATATAATATGTAAAAAGGCAGAATGTGACCAAGATATATAAATCAATTAATTTCATTTAGATAAAAAAAAAAATAAAAGGAAATGTAGGCAAATTATTTTAAATAATAAAAAATATTTATGGATAGATTGTGATATTTTACTATTATTTATAAATATTATAATTCATATTTCTATATTTAAAAATAGTTAAATAATTGATTCATCTTTAAGATGTTAATCGTTATAATGTAAAGTATTTAATTAGTGGGTTGCCGAATTAGACCACTGAAACCAAACCTAACAGCTACTTGTCGTTTTGGAAGGAAACCCAATATCCAAAAGGGCCTTGTTTCAAATTTTTTACTCTTATTGCTTAACACCTCATTTTTCTTTTAACCTTTGTTTTACTTTTAGGTTTCTGACTCTTAAATCGTAATTTTTTTTTAATATTAATTTATACACCTAAAATTTGAAGATGTTGTATCAATTAATATTTCTGACCTAATAATTGTATTAACTTAAACTCCAATATTAATTTATACCTTCCTTCAAATTTTATTCGACAAACATCGTGTGAAATTTGTAATATGAGTAAATTAAATTTCTAAAAATTCAAAAGTCAACCAATTTAAATCTTTCATTAGGACTACTTTTGAAAATTATTAATGTATTAATTCTCAAGTGTGTGCAAACTTCTTTGACTGCTGGTTTTACAAAATGGATAATTAGAGTAAATACATGGAGGGTTTTCAAACGAAATTCTGACTAAGAGTCTAAATTGATCAATTTATAAATTTTGGGGGTTTATTGGTACAATTATAAACTTTATTCGATGATTTCCCAAACGAAGTGCTACATAGTGCTTAAAGTAATATACTTTATAAATTTTCCAAGTTTAATTGATACAATTATTAGTTATCGATTTAAATTAATACAACCTTGAAAATTTAAGGGTATATATTGATATTTTTCTTTTATTTTTCATACTTTCTATATCATTAAGGAGTTATGTTACGGTGAGAGTATGAGTTGAAATGAATTGAGATATGAACTCAACTCAATGTTTGGTGGGATAATTTTGCATGTCACCGATATTTTATATCCTACCAACCAACAGTGCACTCCCCCCCATTACCACCAATGTCCCTGTTGCCACTCTGCCCGCCTCCATCGACTAGCTTTGGCGACTTTCACTAACGACCAACTATGTCGACCTCTAACGGCGGGCACCTTCACCAACTCTAACGAACATTATTTTAAATTATTAGTTCACATTATTTTATAGTAATTTGACATTAATAAAAACGCTTTTAGCATATAACAAGTAAGAAAACTTGTGTATAAAAATACTTTTGAAAAATATATGTCAAACGCACGAGTGTTTTTATTTTAAATAGTTTTTATCAAATTTATTTATATGAAAATGACTTTTAGAAATTTTTTTTTCTAAGTTAATCCAAACTGAAGTTTGTATCGTGACAAAAGATAAATACAAACTAGAGTTTGGGGAGGTACGAAAAGAACTTATCAAACATATATTTATTAGATAGAACATTTGGATGGACGTTTATGCACATTTTTTATTATTTGTGTAAGTGGACCTAACCATTGTTGGCCCATCATATATATCTTTTTTGTATCATATAACTGAGTTGGAGAATGTAGTCTTTGTTATATATTTTTTGTGCTAACCATATAACATGATCATTAATAGGCTTATTATATTATTATATATATTTTTAGAATATTTCACTTACAATATAAATCCAAATTTGTTTTGTTCCAATAAATCTAATATAATTTTGTCCAACTTAACAAGAAATGTTTTATGCACAAATTTGTAAAATGATTGTTTAAATTTAAAAAAAAAAAAAAAATGAAATGTCTGATCCAAAAGTAAACCTTGAACTCTATTTCCCAAAACTCCCAACATTACATGTGTACTTAAAAAAACAAATA
>NC_052357.1:17301600-17330016 GCF_009727055.1 Benincasa hispida | reverse complement strand
ACTATAAAAATAAATTATTTATATTAGAAAAAACTACACTAGATACCATAGACATATAAACTTAATTCAACACTCCAAATACCTTAAACATAGACATATGAACCATACAGACATATAAACTCTACCGACATATGGACTCAACTCAGTGCTCCAAACTATTCCAATATACTATTTTGATATATATTTTTTAACCTTTAAGGCTCCGTTTGATAATCATTTTATTTTTTATTTTTGTTTTTGAAAATTAAGCCTATGAATACTACTTTCACTTTTAAATTTCTTCATTTCTTATCTACTTTTCACCAATGGTTTAAAAAACCAAGCCAAAATTTGAAAACTAAAAGAAGTAGCTTTTAAAAACTTGTAAATTTTAGTGTATTTTATTTATAAATAAAATATTTTATAAATATATGAATCCTAGTGTATTTTATTTATAAATCAAATATTGATTTCTCTTTTGTTGGTAAATGTATATATTTTTTAATTGTAAATTTTAGTTGAACAACTATTTAGATTCATCATGTGCACATAGTTAATTAGGTGGTTTGGTTGGAGGGGAGTGACAATGCTAAAAGCAACCAAAGAAAAGAGAAGATAGTTGTAGATCACTAATAGTATAATGTAAACAAATTACATTTTAAAATAGCTTAATAGAAGTGTAGTTATCTTTAGTATTTATTGGTTTCATTTGATAACCATTTTGTTTTTTTAAAATTAAGCCTATATCATCTACATTTCTCATCATGATTTGCATCTTTTTTAAGTATAATGGTTAAATTCTTAGTCCAATTTCAAAAACAAAAACAACTTTTTGAAAGCTACTTTTTTTAGTTCTCAAAATTTGGCTTGGTTTTTTAAACTATTAATGAAAAGTAGATAACAAGTAAAGAAATTTAGAGGTAAAAATAATATTCATAGGCTTGATTTTCAAAAACAAAAATAAAAAATAAAATAGTTACCAAACGAGACCTAAATTATCCTTACAATTTATTAAACTTCTTAGTTATGTAGTTATTCTTTACAAAGTATTTGTTGTTGAGCAGTTGTGGTACAATAGATTAGTGTCGTTCCAAGTATGTAAACAAAGAGTATAATGTGTGATCTCATGTCATCAATTATACTAATTAGCAAGCTCAAATGTTGCATTCTCATTTAAGCTCCATGCTATTAGTCTAACTTAGTCAAGCTACAACTATAACCACACGATGAGTCAAATAACTTCACTTTTATTGGTTTAATTACACAAGTCAAGTCAGGTGGCTTTCAGTCTCATCTAGCTCGAGTTCAACCAATATATGTCTTCTTTGGAATTAAATGAATCCTAATTTATACAACCTAGCCAGTTCATGTTAGCAAATAATTTGAATCACTCACTTTTTAAATATGTTTAGAAACTTTTCATAATCTTATCATATCTATAAAACGTAGCTCAATCACAATTTATAGATTATATATATTTTTTTCATGAACTTGAGTTCAAATTTTTCTAATATGTATTTATTGTATTAACAAATTGCGTCAAAACAACTCACCAAAAATGTATAAAAGACAAAATAAATAAAAATAGGTGCATCGACAAAAAAGGGAATTTATAAAAATTATTGTTAAAGATTAGTGAACTCTCCGGCCAAAAATAGGATTTATTCTTATAGAAATTAAATTAATATTAATTTCTTGCAATTTAATTGCTCAATAATTATGGGATATACCCTTTTAAAAAATTGGACTAAACGGATGGTACAATAAGGAGCCACTCACTTGGCCACACGTGGCAACGTCCCAATTTTTTGTAACTGCGTATGAAGCCATCGAATCGTCGGGCAACTCTGACACGTAATTGCATCACACTTCTTAAATAATTGCTTACGTTATCTTAATTTATATTAATTTTTTTCACTTAAAAAAAAACCTCATCTTTTTGTAACATATTTTCTTAAAATAAGACTAACTCGATAAATATCTAGGTCACATTTATCAAATCATAATAAAAATTAGTGTAATCGGAATGAGATTTTGTTGATGAATGAATCGTAATGGGCCTGAATCGCAAACACCATAAGATTGCTTCTCATTGCTACCTAGAATCATAAATCTATCACATTTTACTATTATCAATCTCGTTAGGGACAAACAGTAACGATAACAGTAATAATAACGATAACGATAACAATAATAGTAAATATAAAGGTAACCATAAATGTGGTAAATTCATAATTTTTATAGTGTTAGTAACAATATTTGTAAGAGTAACTATAACGGTACCGATAAACATAGTGAATCTTACGTAATTTTCAATCGTAATCAGATTGAACACCTTTTATTTCTCAATCAGATTACACGTTTTGATTATAATTTCTAAGGCGGGCCCTATGTCTTATTATAATTAGGAAAGTAGGTAAGCAACAATAAAAGTAATCAACTAAGATCAACTCTTTACATTACCATTGATGAATTACTTTTCAACCGGTGTAATACGTAATCTTATTTCAATTTAGCAGGAATGTAATTAATAGGTTTTTTTTTTTTTTGGGTAAATTAATAGAGGTTCTTTATCACACTTTTTATAAACATTTTTTTTTTCAATTTTCTTAACATATATAATTTCTCTCTAATTTCTCTCTACCATTTTTCTTAATTTTTTTTCTGGAAGTCTTGTTTATTTATGTATCACAAACTCGCCTAATAAGTTGTTAAACTTTATAATCCAATAGAAAATATTTAATCAAAATTTTCAATTGTGACTTCATTCAACATTTTTTTTAATAAAAATAATTCATAAATACATTATACATCAAATTGAAAGTATAAATTTTAAGGTCAAATTAAAAAAAGAAAAGATATTTTAGAAATTAAACTTATAATTGAGCCATTCTCATAACTTCTCTTTTCAATCTCTTTCTTCCTCATCCTTTTCTCTAACTTGTGAAATACTCTATAACATCTAAATCCCTATATTTCTCAAAATAAAATAAAATAAAATATTAATCACACCATTCCTTAATTTATATAAATATATATTCCCTTCCCTTCCCTTCCACATCTTCTCAATAATTTAATGGTATGAACAAATAACGAGCAATTTTTTTTAAAAAAATAAAACAATTATAAAGTTGCTTAATTTCCACGTCGGTAGGGTTGAAAAAAAAAATTGAGAAGCTTCCATTATGTCGCTAGAAATTTCTATAGCTACTAGAGCCATGATCCTACGTCACTCCAACCCAATAACCCGCTCCTCTTAAAATAAAAATAAAAAAAAAGACCCAGAAATTAGAGTCAACGCGATTCAAAGGAAGGCCATTTTAGTATTTTCATCAACGTTAAAAAAAGGAAAAAAAGCCCTGCCACGCGTCAACGTGGAAACGTTAACGTGTCTTCACGGACAAATTCCGATAACGGCGTTACGTGCTCTGTTTCCTTCCACGAATTTACTCTCACCCGCGGCGGCTGCACTATATATTCTTCTACATCGCCGACTTAAACAGAAAATTTTCTGATCAACATTCTAAAATTTCCTGAACAAAGAAAGAATAGAAATTCCAATCCGAATCGCAATTCCGATTCCAGTTTCAATTCAGATTCCAACTTGCCCTTCTTCTGATTATAACTATTTTGATCTCTCTGTTGAAGAATCTGATTCTTTGGTAAATGTAAAGATGGTGGCTGAAGCTGAGGTTGTTGTTTGTTCGAAGAGTCTCCCGGGTTTGGAGGTTCCGTATTTTGGTAAAGAGACTTGTGTTGTTGATGAAATTGAATCCATCGATGGTGGGATTTCGATTGATCCGACTCTTGATCGTGTTCGTGCTTCCGATTCTGTTTGTTCCAGTTCTCGATCGGTATGTTCTTCTTCTTCTTCTTTTTCTTCTGAAATTCAGCCTTTGATTTAGGGTAAGAAACAGTGACCGTTATGAACTTGTTTCTGTAGTGATCGGGTTCGATTAGGGGAATTTTGGGGTTTAGTCTCTTGGAATGATGATTTTGAGTTGAGTTCTGTTGTGTGCGTTTGAGTTTTATGATATTTCTTTCTTCAGGATATTAAACCCATGAAGAAAATTCCAGATTCCGACGTCGATACGGCGAACGGAAGTGAATTTCCGAGTCTCCGGTCGGGGAGTTTTGCTGATATTGGACCTAGGAGATATATGGAAGATGAACACATAAGGATAGATGATTTGTCTTCACATTTGGGATCGCTCTTTAAGTTTCCTAAGCCAAGTGCTTTCTATGGGGTGAGTTGTTGAGTTCTTTGTTTTTGGGTTGCCTTATTGTATAGTATGTGGATGATTGTTGTTGTGATCTGAGTGGGAGTTTGATGTGTTGGATCTGTTGATCAGGTGTTTGATGGACATGGAGGTCCTGAAGCAGCAGCTTATATCAGAAAGAATGTTCTTAGACTCTTCTTTGAGGATGTTAGTTTTCCTCAAATTCCAGATATCGATGAAGTTTTGCCGGAGGAGATAGAAACTTGCCTCCGGAAAGCTTTTCTTCTAGCTGATCGAGCTCTGGCTGAGGATTCCAGTGTCAGTAGTTCGTCCGGGACAACGGCCCTGACAGCTCTTGTTCTTGGAAGGTACGTTTATCCTCTCCAATGTAATGATCGTTCATACGTTTGATAGCAATCTCTGTCTTTGTAGTCTGCTGTTAGTGGTTTCCATTAGCCTATCAACTCGAATTCGCTGTCTTGTTCTTTGTTTTCACTCTGTTTGACGTAATCGAATGGCACTGCATTGTCATATGGCTGATTGTGTGTTTCTGTTCTTCAGGCATTTAATGGTGGCGAATGCTGGAGATTGCCGCGCTGTTCTCAGCCGGAATGGGGAAGCAGTAGATATGTCTCAAGACCACCGGCCGGTTTATTCTCCAGAGAAGCAACGAGTAGAAGAGTTGGGTGGCTTTGTTGATGGTGGCTATCTCAACGGCGTTTTATCAGTTTCCAGGGCCTTAGGGGATTGGGACATGAAGCTCCCTGATGGTTCTCCTTCACCTCTCATTGCAGAACCAGAATGCAGGCAGGTGGCTCTTACAGAAGAGGATGAGTTCTTGATCATAGCCTGTGATGGGATTTGGGACGTGATGTCGAGCCAGCAAGCAGTCAATGTAGTTCGACAGGGGCTTCAACGTCACGACAACCCTGAGCGGTGTGCTCGAGACCTCGTCCTGCAGGCTTTGCGTTTGGACTCATTCGATAACCTCACCGTTGTTGTTGTTTGCTTCTCCAGTTTCCATCCCGGCAATTCTCCGCTACCACAGCAGCGGAAGTTAAGATACTGCAGTCTCTCTGCACAGGCTCTCTGTAGCTTGCAAAGATGGTTGGATAACAGTGGATGCCAATGAGTGTAATTGCTTCCTGTAAAAACTCATTTGTAACAAACAGATTGAAAGAGTTCAGCAACTGCAATTCCTTTTATTTTGATGTAAATAATTTTCTGAGATATCAACTCTTCTTCAGATTGCAGATTATGAACATATATCAATAAATTAGCTGGGCTCAGCGTATTTTTGTAGACTAAATGAAATTCTTTAGTAAAACAAATGATTCTGTTCAAGATTTTACATTTGTCAATAAGAGTATTTGGAAAAAAATTAGTAATGTATGATACCCATATAACAATAATTTCAGTCTTCAAGACGTTTGGTATTTCTTGGCAAACATGGCAAAGCTTTTAAGGCCTCGTTGAAGTAATCTCTCAAGCAAAGGCTGCAGCGCCTGCATTTGCAAAGATCATTCAATTTACTCAAAGCGCACCACAATAATTAGAGAATTATGCTTTTCATGATTGATTACGAGCTAATAATGGAATTGAAACCAACGCTGGAATGCTTACAGAGGCCACTGGAGACAGAAGAGGAGGAACTTCATAGGAGACTGTCAACTGAAATGAACCAAAAAGCGAAATTTAAAAATGTTTGAAAACTAGAATGAGAATGCAATAGAGTGACGATGAATGCAATAGAGTGACGATGAGAACATATCTATACATGTTTGAATATTCTGAATCCTAACTTCCCTATAAAATCACGTATGTTCCAATCTTCTGAACCATAATTTCCCTTTTGGAGTTATAATATGAACTTTTCCGTCAAATGGCACGTTAAGAAAGAAATGATGTACATAACACAAATAATACTCTTTTCTAACTTGTGGACAGATTCCCCCAACACACCGGCTTTTATGTTGATTTTATGAAAACGTTTTGCATGAGCTTATAATGCGGTGGATTAAAATGTAAGGATGTCTCCTGTAATTTACTCAAAAAAGAGATCAACATGTTAATATGGGATGTTATAGACTTACTTCTACAAGGCAAGACGAGGGGCCCTTTGGATAAAATCGTACAACACCTCTGCAAATGCAACAAAGATTATTGACCATCAAAGAGTAGATAATACGGCAAGCAGATCCCATGGAACGAAGTCATGTAAATAATTCACGAGATTTAAAGAATGCTATTGAAATAAATCGGCAAGGTACCTGTTTGGAAGACCTTCAAGAGACCGCCAATGGATTTTTTGATTAGGGGTCGGCTGCAATATCATCAGATAGCATCTTAAGAACAGAAAGAACTAGAAGAGCATTCCTGAATATCAAGGGGCCAGAAATATATGGCAAAGATGGATGTTAAATGGAAGGATCAAAGCAGAGAATTGTTTGCCTGTAAGTTTCGAGCAAGCCAGGAGAACTCGATATCTTGACCAAAAGCATTATATTTTAGTGACCACCGTGATAATGTAGGGTTATCTTCCAATACCTGTAAAGAGTATTGTACAAGTAGTTAAATACTACAGTATTTTTTAATAAATGCAGCTCAACTCCAAAATCGAAAGGGTGGTGGTAAACTAACATGGTATTGTGCCTTTAAATTCATATCTAGAATTCGTGCATCAAATTTCTCCTAAAATATAAAGTTAATAGCCTATGTCTATGCAGCACCAACGCTTTAGTTTGGATAATGTGTCTATAATAGAAACCTATTGGACACTTTGACACTTGTAAGACATGTATTATATATACTTTTGGCAATCACAGAAATAATAAATAAAGTACAAACAACAAACTAAGCGAATAACATGCAGAGGTTAGTAACTCAATTCGGTGACATACCACCTACGTTTGGGAGACAGTGTGCCCGAAAAAAAATAAATTCATTAAGATAAAAAGTCAAGAGTTTACAACATTGTATTTATCTGTAAAGTAATGACAATTACTGTGATATACGTAGAGTCTAACTTATTATTGATCACTGGACTCCCTTTAGATGTGAGACTCCTTCTCAATAGAACTTAGCACCTAAGTATGTAAATATTAGTAATAAATCACTTAAGATCACCCTAAGTGTGAGACTCCCTTTCTCCAAGGTGTTATCTTTCCACGTTCAAATGAAGATCACTCCACTGAATACAACACACCACGAAATACTGTTTAAACTTCTTGCTTCACAAACTTGATAAACTACAGAGCACTTTGTCGTCCAACCACAACATACAATTTCACTAAACTCATAACAGAAACGGCAACCTTAGCAAGACAACGTCTTACCCTTACATAGTCACAGCGAAAGGAAGGAACATGTCCCATTCAAATTCGACAGACTTTAAATAAGGAAAACATCCCAGAGAAATAAAATTGCAGAATATTCAAGATACATTTCTCCTAATATAAGGCAGTAAAACAAATTGGAGGTTCCCCCCTAACCATATTTTGGTAGATGCATCTTGAACTAAGCATGGAAAAGGTTTTCAAGTCGACCAGAAATAAAGGGTATCAGCTAGCAAACTTCTTGAGAGTGTGTGGTACATATAACTCACCTTCACAGATGAAATGAATGGCATCCATTTCGGAATAGCTTCACGATCTGAGTAGCATTTATAGGCAACCGAGGCAGGTATATCAACTTCCATCTTAGCCCTGCATTCATCACATTTCCTAATTATAGCAACAAACCTATAACATTCTAAGAAACTCAGAATCCATCCTCCTTGAAGAACTGCACAACCACCAAACCAATCCAGAGAAGAATTGGGAAGTTTTAGAAGGGACGACGAATATGAAATCCAAACAACCCATAGCAAATAGAGAATCAATAAACGAGAATGAAACTGAGAATCGAGAAAGAAATGGTGTATTTACGTGCAATTCTGCCATTCCATCACAGGGGAGACGGATTTGAGTGGAGGGCAAATGGGGTTTCTTCTGCGCTTGGAAGAACAGCGTGGGATCTTGAAGACGAGCTCGGGTAGCGACAGTGATCTCGAACTGATGCTTCTGCAAGTGGGAATCGCCATGAATAAGATGCCATTTCTCCTTCTGATGGATCGATGAGTGAGAGAGTTTGGAGTCGAATTGCAGGTGAGTGCTGCAATTGCCATAGTGGGATTTGGGATTAGTGAAGAAGACGAGAGCAAAAGGACATTAACGGGAGTTGTGAGCAGAGATTTGACTAGCAACAACGAACAAACTGCAAGAACAGCCCTTTGATACTATTGTGGCTTTGGAAAAATAGATTTTCGGAGGCTGTTCTTGCACAAACCACAATTAGTTAAAAAAATTATTTCATAAATTTTTGAGTTCAAAAATTGACTTTGGATTTTGTTTGAGTGTTGAGTGGATTTCAATTTTTCTTCGTGTGGAAAAAAAGAAAAAAAATAACTCTAAAATCTAGAGAGTTATATCAATTGTTATCATAACCTTTATATTTCATCCAATTACAATCGAAATTTTAATACAATTTAATCTTAAATATTAAAAAGAAATTTTGTTGTTGAAATCGAAATTTCGATCAATCAAATTTCACCACGTTATTACAACAAAGCCTTAAAATTTGGAGATTAAATGAGAAAATAAAAAATATCATGTGTCTCTGATCCTAATAATAGGATTATTGAATTCAACAATGATTAAGTCTGTACCACAATAAATAAAATTGGCTAGAAATCCAATTGGGTCTGAAATTATAAATTGGAACGAATAAAGTAATTAAAGTTGTTTGGATCTAAAGTCCAACTTAATTTAAGCACATAGTGAAAATTTGGGCTAAAGAAAAAATGGGGCTCAATCGCAATCTCTGGGCCAAAAACAACTAAACTCAAGTTCATGTTGGCCCATGAAAACCTCTATAAATAGAGGTCTTAGCTTTCATGTTGAGGGAGTCGAAAGAACTAAATGTCGAAACCCTAAAGTTCCAAAGATAGAAGTTTTGAAGATCTAAAGTATCAAAGATTAGAGTTGTAAAGATCTAAAGAATATAACTCCCCTAAAGCTTTAAAGATCTTAAACTCTCAAGTTTTCAAGTTTTGATTTTAATTGATACTGTTGACAAGATTTTTGGAGAAATTTTAATTCTTTTAAATGAACTTCATATTTGTATTGATTTCATTAAAGTGAATACAATCTCTAATACATACTCATTTGATGCTTTCTCTTGAAAAGTAAACCAGGACTTTGTAGCTTGTTCTTAATGTTGATTTGTCTTTAAGACTTTGCAGCTTGTTCTCAAATGCAAATTTATTTTGAGGGCTTTGCAACTTATTCTCGAAGCTATAATTCTTGGGTTTGGAAGTCATCTAATCTATGAAGTACTTACGAACTGCTTTTGGTCTTCAAAGATGTGTTTGATTTTTAAGAGTTTACAGAGTGTTCTCGATCGTTTGAAAGTTCTTTAAGATTTAGTCTTTAGATCTTCAGGGGTGTAAAAGCTGATATTTGGAGCTTGAGAACTTGAGAGCTACAATCTTTAGAACTTGAGAGCTTGAAAACTTCGGTCTTCAGAACTTGAGAACTTCAGAGCTTCGGTCTTTAAAACTTGAGAGTTTCGATCTTTCTAACTTGGGAGTTTGAGGGCTTTGGTCATCAGAACTAAATAGCTTCAATCTTCAAAATATAAGAGCTTCAAAGCTTCAACTCTCCCAATCTTCTTACTAAAAAATGAAGGGTAAAACCTCTATTTATATAACTTTTATGGGCATTACATGGGCTTGGGCCCAATTGCTTTTGAGCTTGAACCTAAGCTTTTAGGGCTAGTTGCATAAATAGAATTTAAGCCCAAAATAATAGAATATGTAGTACAAGGATAAAATAATTGCATATATAGATCAAAAAATGGTAAAAGACAAAAAAAACCCATGCCTAGCCACCATTTTTTTCGCTTCTTCCCGGTTTTTTCAAATAAAAGCTATCACTGATAGCAGCTATCAGTGATGACCACTGATAGGTTCTATCAGCTGCTATCGTTGATAGTTTCTATCAATTGCTATCGATGATAGTTGCTATCAGCGATAGCTTTCAATTTTAGAAAAATTAATACAATCTTGAAATATTAACTTTTAATTTGCTATCAATTATTATTAGCTATCATTGATTCACTTTCATCAATTGGAATCAACGTTGAAATATTACTACTTAAGGCTATCAGTGGCTATCAATGATAGATTTATAAATAGTGATCAACTTTGAAAGAAGACCAACAACTTTGATTACCATAGTAGATATCACTAATAATCTTTTATCATGGCTATCACTGAGAAATCTCCTTTCTTTCTCGTCTACTCAGGGGGGTGCGGACACAAAAAACGGTTGCCGAAGAAAATGTTTACCAAAACGGGCATAACCGCTGGAACGGCTAAAAGTGAGCAGCTATCGGTCATTATCACTGATAGACTTTCATCAATTAGAATCAACCTTGAAATATTAACACTTAAGGCTATTAGTGATAGATTTCTATAACTGGTTATCATCTTTGAAAGAAACTCGATATATAGATATCACTTAAGTTTTATCACCGATATCACTAACATCACTCATATTGTGGTTATCAGTGATAACTTCTTTCACTGATAACATCATTAATAAGATGCTATCAACGATCCCACTGATATCATGCTATCAGTGATAGTTCTCTATCACTGATAACGTGCTATCAGTGGTAGCTTTTATCACCGATAACGTGTTATCGGATAACTTCCATCATCGATAACATGCTATTAGTATTAGCTCCCATCATTGGTAACATGCTATTAGTAGTAGCTTCTATCAATCATAACCACTGAACACCTTTTTGCCCCTTTCTCGTCCTTCCCAAACATTTATAAGTCTCTTTTCTTTTCGATGATAGCTTCTATCACTGATAAACATTCTATTAGTGATAACTTCTAGGCATTCCACTTACATTTTAGTTCGAGATTCAACTTTATTAATTAAATTCACTAAGTTGGCTATCAATGATAGATTTCTATAAGTGGCTATTAACTACGAAAATATAATCAAAGATTAAGCTATTAATGATAGAAAATATTAGTGGCTATCACTGATAGACTTTCATTTGCTATTTATATTTATTATTTGTTATAATAATCAAACTTGATGATTGGCTTATTGGTGTTAAGTCACTTATCAATTGAATACTTTCAAGTCATGCGTATAGAATTCAGCCTCATAATTCTTGTGAAGAAAAGGGGAAGAAAAAAAAAATTCAAATAAAGGAAAGAAAAATTTTAAAAATAAGAGAAAGAGAAGAAACAAAAACTGAAGAAAAAGAAAGAAAATTAAATAGAAAACAGGAAGCAAAAACTGGAAAAATGAAAGAAAAACTAAAAAAGAAAAAGAAAAAGAAAGAGAAGAAACAAAAAATCGGAGAAAGACAAGAAAATAAAATAATAAAAAAAAGATAAGAGAGAAGAAAAAATCGGAGAAATAGAAGAAAATAAAAATTAAAAAAAGGAATAAGTAAGAGCTGAAGAAAGAAAATAAAAAAAAATAAAGGAAAGAATAAAATAAAAAAAAAGGAGAAGAAGCAAAAACTAAGAAAGAAAATAAAATGAAAAATGAAAATAGGGAGGGAAGAAGCAAAAATCAAAGAAGAAATAAAATAAAAAGACTAAAAAAGTTGTACAACAAAATAAGACAAGGGAGAGCGAAATTGGAAATTAAAAAAAAATTAAAAAAAAATTAAAAAATTGACTAGTCAACTCATCCATATTTGCAAATATTTTAAAAATGTAATATATTTTTAGATTTTTTCTCTTATTCTACCATGCATTACAAATATCCAAGCTTTTATTTGGCATAATTTTCCACCATGGGCTTAAATTAGGTTGAACTTTGAACCCAAACGATTTTAGTTACTCAACTCGATCCACTACAAGAAAATTCATTTTCTATGACAAATTTTTAGTGATGCAAGAAAATTTTGTTGCTAAATAGTAATTTATAGTGACGCAATGGAAAACATGTTGCAGAATATCAGTTTTAGTGACAAAATTTACATAAGTGTCACTAAAACAATTTGTGATGCACAAACCAACACCACTAAACATTAAAATCTTTAGCAATATATTATATTGTCTCAAAAAGGTTATTCAAAAAATATAATTAAACAAAATCCATTCTTTTCATTTTCCCCTTCCTTCTCACTCTTTTTCCAAACTTTCAACCCTCCTTCCCAACTCACTCTTTTTATTAATTGTGTTGTTTAAAATTTTAATGTTAGTTTTTGAATTTTCCTCTTTATTTCTCCTTGTTATTCTAATTTTGTTATTTAAAATTTTAATTTCAGTTTTTGAATTCCTTATAACCCATATAAAAATGTGTAAAAATATTTTAAAAAATGTTCATCATCATATCTAATTTATAGCCCATTTGATAACACTATTTTTTACTATTTTTTGTTTTTTGTTTTTAATTTTTTAAGAAACATATTTGTTCATCATCATTTTTGTTTCTTAAATTTTATTGATCATTAAAAGCTATTTTTCTTGTAGTGATCAAATTTACCATTTTAGGCCACTGGGCAAATTTATTGATCGTGGTCCAAGCATCATTGCTGAATTTGAATAAGCCTCTTGTTGTGATCAAATGGCCAAAAAGAGCTAGTTGACAATTTTTAGCTTGTCATTTATTTGTCTCTAAATAAAATGGCTTTCTTTGTGATGACATGACAAAATTTGGTTGACTGCAATTTCTTATTCATCCGATACAACTATCAGTTTGAAGTATTAAATGATACAATGCTCAAAGTTTGAGTATATAAATTTATTTTTACCATATATTTTAATACATAATTAAACATGTTATTAAAGCAATTAAATTTTGGTGACCTTAGTCTAAATCCATATATTATTACCCTAAAAGCACACTTAAATCATAAACTTCTCATAAGGTCAAAAATATTAAAAGTTAGATTAATGGTTGAGATTTGAATTTATGTTCCAATTGTTTTTGATTAAGAGACCAAGAATTTGAATCTGTCCATATACATATTGTTTTTTTAACAGAATACTAGTGAAAAGGTGGGGTCGGGAGGTTTATCAGAATATCTCAACTAGGTTGACACTTCCTTAGTATTTTCATCATATCCCGGATCCAAAAGCGATGCATTCATTCAAAAGGAAAGTATTGTACATCAACGAGCAAGAGAGAAACTCAAGATATAAAGTACAAACAAAAACATGTGAAGGATAGGCTAGAGAAAAACCTTCCAACTTAAAGCAATATAAGTTACATCGTAGCTGTTGAAATGAGATGGTTTTTTTGCACCAAAGGGCCGCAAGCGTAATAATTTCTTCTCATTTCTCAGATTGTGATTTTTCAATATCCTGAAAAGTACGTTTGTGGCGCTCAATCCATAAGCACTCGAAGGATGCACCAATGATATTACACCAAAGGATCTTGACTTTGTTTTGTTGTGGGGTGTGTGTCAGTACATCAAGGAGTTGCTCCAATGTGTTCGGTAGTAAGGCATAGTCAGTCGCTTTTAGGCGATTCCATATGCTGGTAGCAAGATGACACTACATAAAGAGATGCTCCATATTTTTGGATTTACTTTTAGATAAGATACACCAGTTAGGATTCAAATAATATGAGGGATAGCGTGGTGATCGTTATCCATAGTATTGATGCCTTTATGGAATAATGTCCAAACAAAAAACTTACGTTTTTCTCGGCAAGAAATTGGACCATAGGTTGGCTAATTTCAAAGTGTTACCGATTGTGTTGGGCGATGAAAGATGCAGCTTTGCAGATTTTGAAGGAATGAAATTCTAAACGGAAACATGTAAACACATGTGCCAATGTAATTCAATTTGAAAAATTAAAAAAAAAGATACAGAAATTATAGAAGAACAACATAGACATTTATAAATTATAACATCCTTCTAGGGAGACAAGGATAAAAAGAACTAACCCTTGAAGACTCTTTTTCTCGTAATTCTTCTGCTCGAAACGGAGCAACATGAATGCAAGATCTCCCTCGAACTAGAAAAACGTCTATCACGAACAAACAAGTTATGAATAAAGGACACCACCATTTGATTTTCTTGCTATTCTCAGGACAAAAATCAATGTATGGGGTTCTTAATTTGGTAGGGAGAGATTTGTGTGATAGAGGTTTGGGAAAGAAGATCAAATACACAGAGAGAACTCTTCTTTTTGCTTGTCTGTGATCTATGCATTGGAACATATTAATCAAAAACAAATCTTGTCCTTTTCTTTTATACGAGAGTGTTCGAAGAAAAATGAAGAGGAAAAATGCACTCGTCTTTTGATATGCGTTAATCTCTATGCGTTGATGGTCATGCATTGGACTGAAGAATATGCAATATGCGTTAAGCGCGTATGCGATGACCATGTGTTCCTATCACAAGTTTTCTTGCTTTCTCGCCAAGTATAACGAGAACACAAGTTTCTCGGGATGATCCGACATCGAACACAGGGACTTGTAACTAAATGATGCTTGTGAAGTGATGCGTTTGAGGCGATGAATGAAAATAAAAAGATAGAAGTTAATGGATTATATGCTACTCCTACTCCTAACTAAACATATTGAGCAATGAAGGTTTAACTATAAGAATTGGTAGAGATGTGACAATTGTTAACGCGTAATAAGGTGAATGAAGAAACAAAATTGTGGATGGAATTAATTCACTGCATCATTATACTTGGTCGCTAGAATAATCCCAGCTCGTCACATTAACGCATCGCACACCTTTCGGTGGTCAGCCACATGCTTATATCTCTATAATGCATGGTTGCATTGAGCATAAGATCGTTCCTATCTCTAGGAACATTGCTTACTTTGCTTTAGTATGTTCCACTACTTACTCTCTCGGGCAGTTGGTTGTAGCTAATCAGTTCATAGACAAGCATTGCGACAACCTCACACCAAGCAAAGAGGATTAACTCACTATACTTGTGCAATGTACACCTCTCGGTGATTTGCTACATGCATCATATCTCTAGACCGCATGATTGAGTATGCGACCTATATTTAACACTTAACTAAACGATGATAAAGAAGATGAAGACGATGAAGATGGTGCTGAAGGAACTAAGAGATGCATTGATTACAAAATGTATTAATGTCTTAAGCCAAAATGTAATACAATACAGAGATAAGAGGAGAGGTGGAGGGCCAAATGTCAGCAATCTCTTGCTTTTCATCCGAAATGTGTCCAGGCTTCTGTTGGTGCCATGGATGGATGGTGGAGAAATCTCTCTCGAGCTCTATCTCTGGCAAAACTCTGATCGTCACTCGGAAGGGGTTGTGAAGGTGAGGAACTCTCAAAGAATATCTTGCTCATGCTCTCATCTGTGATCACAAGAATCTGCCTAAGGCAGAAACTCGGATGGTTTGAAGTTAAGCTCCAAGACTCTATTTATAAAGTTCAAACACCGACAGCTCTGATACCCCATTTTGACTCATTGTTACTTCTGTCGCGGTATGGGAAATGTCAGCATCACCTTATCTTGTTGATACTCCCAAGGTATGCATTCGTGCTTATTTCTCTTGAAGTGTCAACGCATTCCACACACCTTGTGATCAATATTCTATCACGATTATCACTCTGTGGACGCAACATTCCATATGACGAACTAGTCTTCATGAAGATCATCGCATGCAGTCAACCTTGCGGCGGTCTGGAATCAACGCACGTGATCAATTCCTATAATAGTTGCAAAAATAGACACTTTGATGCAGAATAACACATGATATAGGGTCAGTGAGGATTTTCGGTGCTGGTCGACGCACTCACTATTCCATATGAATTCTTGGTATTATTGACACATATTCTACTTATTAGCCCTCATAATTCTAAGTAAAAGGCTACAATAGCTTGTATTTCTACAAGCTATCAGAGAGACTCTCTCTCCAACCAACTCACACTAACTCCCAATGAGAGTTATTATTTTAAATTTAAATAATTTATATATTAAATCAAAAATTTAATATAATAATTCAATAAAATGATAATTATTAATTAAATCAAATTTAATTATTTAATTAATAAATTAGATATCATATATTTAATTTAGTTTGAATCATATTCAAATAACATCATTTCCCATGATTTATATTTTTAATATGAATCTCATTCATATTAATTATAACTTATAGTTTTAATATGAATTTCATTCATATAATTAATATTTGAATCTTATTCAAATATTTATCTCTCACATACTATAAAGTATAATTTTGAATCTCATTCAAAACTGACTTTATATTATAATGTATCTATATACATCATATTTGTTGGGATTGGTGTCCTAATTCTCCCGGAGTCTCGTTGTTTTGTTAAGATGCACATTGTTAAATGAATAAAATAAGTGTTATTTAATTCTGACATTTACTCATATCCAATAAACAAAGCTCATTGGTTATCTTGTGTGAACTTAAACATGTATATGTGATATACAAGTGGATCATGCCTTAAGTGATAACCTAAATCGGTCCGTAGTATAAGGATTAAGGTGGGATACCTGATCCTGGTAACACCACGGATATGGCTCGCTTTGTAGACTTTGCAAGTGTTGTAAACTACTATAGATGGTTGATCCTGACCATTCGTGTGGAGACGTGGAGCGGGGGTATCCTATACAAAGAGTTTGTATAAGACTTAGACCACGGGATGACTAGACTTTGTATATAACACCATTGATACTAGAGACTTGCATCTCACCTAAACGACCGTAGGTGACACGATCTTAATCTTGAGTGTTTTGTGAACTCTTGTCTTTGAGGGCGGTCCTTTGATTAGTATGGGTGAGAGTGACTAGATTGCCAACTCAACATGCCTACATTTTTGGGGACTTGTCTGATCTAGGAGCTGGGAACTCAATCCACAATATGGAATTCACTCCTTTCCCAAAGAAGGGATAAGTAGAGAGATTACTCCCTTAAGGGTTGATTTCGGGACTTGAACATAATAGCCACAACTTCTCTTTGGAAGAGAAGACTCTGTCATAGTAGGACTATAATTTATGTTCATTAGAGGGATCAGTGATACTTAAGGAGACAGATGTAACTACAGGGGCATAACGGTTATTGGCCCAACTGTACTTACGAGTGATCTGTGAAGGGTTGTCGCACTGTTGATTGGTTAAGATGGACACATAATATATCTGTAGTGAGGAGAGTTTAGCTATCGGTCTTTAGTGGAATACTTGACAGTTAACAGATGGTGGGTCTCGTGATTAAATGTGACTAAAGAGTTTAGTCAGTTATTCACGTACTGTTGGAGCTTCGAATCTACAGGTCCATGAGGTCCCCTTGGTAGCTTGGATTCTGTTGAAGGATCAAGTTCTTGGTGTTCATTTGAAATGTTCAAATTGACATGAGGTATTTTGATTATATGTGATATAATTGGTATGATGTATGAGATACATCTAGTGGAGGATTCATGTAAATGAGATTTACATTAATTACCATGGAATAGGAAAAGAACTATGGTTTATATGTTTCATGAGATGAAATATTAAAACTATAGGTTATAAATATAGTATGATAAGTTGGTTATCACTTATGTTTATAATAATATTAATTATTAGATAATTAATACTTTTTCTTTTAAATAACCAAATGTAGTGGATAGTTATTGATCATGGTAACCGTGAGGTTTTAAAAGGAAATCAGTTTCCTATTTTGAAAAGAGTAAGTTGGTTTTACAAAAGTTTGAAAAAGAATTTTGAGTTTTCTCTCCGCGAAAAGAAACTCACGGTGGTCGTCAAGTAAATATAGATTTACTAAATGACGGCTGGGCTGAGCTAAACGATCGTGCAGGTGCTAGCTAAACGATCGTGCAGTGTTTACTAAACGATCGTATAGCTTTGCTAAATGATCGCTGGCCCAAGGTAAACGATCGTGTAGAGTTTATCGAGCTAAACGATAGAGCTAAACGATCGCATAGCTTTTGCTAGACGATCGCATATCTTTATCTAAATGATTGGGCATCGACCTATACGATAGGTCTCTGATTTCTCCCACTTGCCCAGTCATGTACACGATCTGTGTTTCCTCTGTTCGTCTGCCTCACACCAAGTTCGAACAGAGCCCACCCTCTGGATTCTCACACCGAGAATACTAAGGTCGCCTTGTTGGTGATGTCAGACTCAACTTGACAATGTCGAGATTTTTCGGAGGCCGTTCGTGGTGCTTTGGAGGAGCCCGTTCGTGGCGTTGCGGAAGAGTTTGTGTTGCAGAGGAGATCGTGACCGAAGAGATCGTTGAAGACGAGCGCGAAGAGTTCGTGCAGTGTTGCGGTCGTGTAGATCGAGCGCTTGTGGTTGCGGTTTTTCGATCAGAGTCGCACATCGAAGCGTGGAGACATTACTACATATGTGTGTGTAGTTCTCTTTGTACGCTTGGTATTGTTTCATGCTGTAATTTCTTTGTAATTTGCATAACCGTTTATGTTTGAAGTCGACTGTAAATGTATTATTGAATCATGATTGTAATTTGGAATTGTCTTATTCTGCTGCTCATGGAAACCAAGTTCGATTTCTTTCAGTATTAATTGTATTTTATACAATTAATTTCCTTATTTAATTTGAACAATTCAAATTAATCCAAAATTAATTGATTCTTTTTTTACCCTTAGTGAGCTAGCAAGGGGTTCTTATGGACGTACAGATTAGAAACTCTAATAATACGAGATTAATTAATTAACCTCCTTAAGTTAATCAACATTCATTAATTATAGTCCACTTCATTAAAGACCCAAGACTGCACTCTTTGCATTGTAGATATATTTCTGTATCTATGGACATAATCAATCAATAATAAGTCGATCCTTCATGAATCGCTCGTAACTATAGTTGGGTCAAGTTATCGTTTTACCCCTTTAGTTACATCTAACTCCTTAAGTACCAACGATCTCTCTAATGAACAAAGTGAGAGGGTGAGGCCTCAATGTTCAAGACCCAGAATTAGCCCTTAAGAGAACAATTAATCTACTTACCATAAAAATGGGGAGGAGTGAATTCCATCTTGTGTGTGTAGTTTTTTTTTTCTAGCTCCCTACTTGGACAAATCTAGAAAATGGTAGTTTTATTGAGTCGACGAATCGGACCACTCCTACTCCCACTCATACAAATCAAAGAACTGACCTTATAGATAGAAGTTCATAACTCACTCAGGACTGAGTTTGAGTTACCTATGGTCACCCAATGAAATGTTAATCTCTTCAGTCAATAGTGTTATAAAGAAAGATTAATCATTTCACGGTCTAGTCTTATACAAACAATTTGTATAAGATACCTCAACTTGCATATGTCCACATGAACGATTAAGATCAAAACGTTTGTAACACTTTACAACTTTTATAACAATTATAAAGTGGGTCGTATCCATAGCATCACCAAAATAAGACACCTAAACTTATACATATACCACAAACCATTTAGGTTATTACTTAAACATAACCTATCTGTATGCCTTCACATACTATTCAAGTTTCATAAAATAACCTAGGATCTTTCTTTAATAGATAATAATATATAAACTAATCAACAATTATTTCAAATAACGTATTAACTACGAGGTTTTAAGGCATACATCCCATAAAAGGGCAACAAATCTTTTAGGATACCTGTGGAGGTTCAATTATGATACCAAAAGATAGTGTCAATATCGTTTGTAATCCTCCATTTGATATGATCAGACATATATTGGTTGTGTTTAGTAATTGAGAACCATGGTGGCCTTGCACTTTTGTAGTTGCTGATAGATGGTATACTACCCGAAGTGACAACCTTATATTTGGCTGCAACGAGTGATTTCCACAAGCTGTGTCATTTTTGTTATGATATCGCCAAATCCATTTACAGAAAAGTGCACTATTTGTAATGCTGATTTTATCTATACCTAGTTCGCCTCTTTCTTTTGGTAAAATTATCAAGTTCCATCTAGTTAGAAAAATAAAGGGATGGAAACGGTATCATTTACTTTTTTGTTGTGTATGATAGAGTCGGGTGGTTAAATGATGTAAAGACAAACCTTATCGTTTACCTCGTCGTACTACACAATGGCGCCTCAGAACTTATGCGATAGTAAAATGAATTATCGTTTACCTTATCGTTGTGTACGACAGGATGCGGGCACTACATGATAAAGACTATCGTTTACCTTTCTGTTGTATACGATAGGATTTGGACTCTACACGATGGAGGCTATCGTCTACCTTTTCGTTGTACACGATAGACATTGAGCGCTAAACGATGAACGATGTATTCAGTCGTTTAGCTGATCGTTGTACACGATGGAACCAAATTACTAAACTATAGACAGAGAGATTTTCAACTTTGTCTCTTCGTATTCATTTCTTCCATTGGAAAGGGGCAGCATGCCCGATTTATACATTGTTCCCTATTTTAGGGATTCAAAGAATTAAAAAATTATATACCAAACAACTAATAAAATGAGGACACATGGTCCAATAGATGATGAAAGAATATTTGTTTGTTATCACCCAATCTTAATAGAAATTTGGAGCACTAAAGGAATAATCTTTCATGACTCACCACAGTGACATGACAATCTTCAACTTATGTGTCTTCTTGACTCATCCTTGATCGCTGATAGTGACATATTCTCTAACACAGATTTTTCAAGACCTTCCCAAAGAAAATCTCTCATTAGTTTCTCCAGTTTTTTACAAATACCCATCGGAGCTTTGAAAGTCGAAAGAATATGTGGAACTTTGAATCTGGAAATTAGTTTGTCTGGATGAAAAAACCCTCGATGAGGCCCCATTGTTGGGCATCTTCAAGGAGACTGAAAAGACAATCTATTGCAAATAATAAAAAGGAAAGACGAAAGTGGATCCAATAATCAATAATTTTGTTGGCTATTGAGTCCGTGATCTGCCTATCAAAAACAAATGCAAATTGGTTGACAACGATAGTAGTCGAAAGGACCTCGTGCGCTCTGTATTTCAGAGATAAGTTAAACCGGCACCGAGCTATACAAACTTTATGGAACTAAACAGTATTTTCATCTCCATCTTTGAGCCATTGAAATTTACATAATCGACTCCATTTTCTAGCCTCCAAGAGGTGAATATTTAGAAGATCCATCTTAAGGGCAATACGATGTTGCAGGTTCATATGCGTATTGTTGAACTATATTGTCATTTGTACTGGAAAAAAAACTCGTTAATTAATATATTTTCTTACTTCTTTTAGTTAATTTTTCTTCTACAATTTTGATTTTATACATATGTTTTTAATTTTATAAATGATATCCCTTAATTTAAGAAAATAATTTTAGCTCTATTTATGAATGTTGGGGGAAAAACACCAACTTGATTATAAATGCAATGGCTAATATAATTAAATTTACTAATTAATTAAAAGTAATAATTTTTATTTGACTAAAATAAATAGAATTTAATATGACAGTAAATATAAATGCATTGAATATGGATTGTTAAATATCGTTATGTCAAAAGAAAAAAAAAAAAAAGGAAACCATTAAAGATCAAGACCAACCATTTTTTTTATTTATGTCAAACTTATCGTACTTAAGTTTTTTTTTTTTTTTTTTAAAGTATAAAAAGAACAAAGAAAATTAGAATCAATCATTTAATTACGCTAATATCATTTGAATATAAGCAACAAAAAAATATATATTAATCAAATTTTATTATTTGAAACAAAAATTGTTAATGATATGTATTAGATAAAAAGAAGAAAAGCGTCCTCTCAAAAAATTTAATAAATAAAAAATCGTGAATGCGTCTCTAAACACATTTTAATAAAGACAGACACGATTCATTTAATTTTCTTATTTTTTTTTTCAAAATAACATGTTTTAACCATTTTTTTAAAGTTTCAATATTAATATAATTAACCCTCATTAATTACTAAAAATTGATGACTTTTATGGGTAGGTTAAACATTGATAGATCTTCAAATTTTACTTTAATTATATGAGATATTTATGGTTATATAAATCGATTGCGTGCAAATTTGAACATAGGCAAAAGCTTGAAGACGATCTTAACAATGTCTAGAGCAAGGTAACAATATCTTCTCGTAATATTCATATCTATTAGAAAATTTTGGGTTTAATACACGAATCTTGTCAAGTTCTTGACTATCTCTATGTACAAAATTTCTCACAGGCGGCTGCATGGGAAGGTGGCTCTTATAACAGGAGCCGCCAGCGGCATCGGCGAGGAGACGGCGAGACTATTTGCAGCCAATGGTGCTTCTGTTGTCATAGCAGATATCAACGACGAACTAGGCCGGAATGTGGCAGCCTCCATCGGCATCGACCAAGCCAGCTTTCACCACTGTGATGTGAGAGATGAGGAGCAAGTTGAAAAAACAGTGAGCTACACTGTTGAAAAACACGGCCGCCTCGACATTCTCTTTAGCAACGCCGGCATCGTTGGCTCTCTCACTTCAATTCTCAAGCTTGACATGTTCAACTTCGACAATATAATGGCGACCAATGTCCGTGGGGTATGTCATATTTTTGTATGACTAATATAATTAGTTCTCATTTCTAAGTAATAAGTCCTTTAATTTTTAATTTTACGTGCGTTTAGTATTGTCCTTGACATATTCAAAGTTATTTTTAAAAAGAAAAATTTAATAAATCTGTTGAACATATTGTTAGTTAAGTTTAAAATTCGAGAGATTAAACTTGTAATTTTAATTTTAAAAAGCTTTTTCTTCATTCATATTAATAAAAGGTGGTTGCGACGATCAAGCATGGCGGACAAGCAATGGTGGAACGCAACATACGGGGGTCAATAATATGCACGACAAGCGTTTCGGCGACAGTCGGTGGGGTGGCGTCGATGGCGTACACGAGCTCAAAGCATGCAGTGTTGGGGGTGGTGAGATCGAGCTGCATGGAGCTCGGGACGTACGGGATTAGGGTGAACTGCGTGTCGCCATATGGGGTGGCGACGCCGCTGGCTTTCCGGACATTGAATTTGGAAGAGAATAAGCTTGAAGAAGTTCTTAGTTCAAAGACAAGTTTGAAGGGTGTGGTGTTGAAGGCTAGCCATATAGCTGAGGCTGCTTTGTTTCTTGCATCTGATGAATCAGTTTATATAAGTGGACAAAACTTGATTGTTGATGGAGGCTTCACAGCCGTCAGATCAATCATATAACTCTCCCTCTAATTTTTAAGGGCCTGTAGGATTTGAAGTAATAACCAATGTGCTAATACTTTGGAAATATTCGAAAAGTTGGCACTTTGTGATGAACACACCTTCCCATTGAAATAAAAACTTGTGCAATGAATTAAATGGAATTGAAGTGAATTTTGTTGGATTGGTTAAGTCAAGGATTGGACAAAATTAGGCTCAATTATGATATCTTAAATGAATTTTGGTTGATATTTGATTATCATCTTAAAGTGATTTTGAAATGGTGAAAATTATTTTGTCATACCCAAAAATCACTTAGAGGAGGAAGATGAGGTTAAATTACAGGTTTAGTCCCATAAATAACTTTGAAATTTGTGTGTAATTGGTTCTAAAACTTTCAATTCCATTCCTTCAGAAAAAATCAATTTTGTGGGAAAGAGGAGGAAAGACTAAATTACAAGTTTAGTCTCATAACTTAAAAATTTGTGTGTAACTTTTTTTAGAAAGATACTTAATGTGCATTGGTAGGTGCACCAAAATATCTCAACTAACACTACAAGAAATAAAAGTTATCATGGCCATTTAGAAGATAGGCTACGAAATCTCAAACACCAAAACGACACTCAATTGTTAAATTGGGAGGGCTCAGAATTCTGAAAGCAGCACACAGAGCTCAATCAGCTCAGAAGAGCCTTTTTTCTCTATTTCTCATCTTTCCTTTCCTTATCTCTTCCCAAAAAACCCAAACCCTTCTTTCTCTCAAAACCCAAACTGTCATGGGTGGAAATCCACCCTTCGACAATGGGTTTCTCTCAAAACCAACCCTTCTTTCTCTCAAACCCAAACTTGGTTTGTTCAGGGTAGTGTCATTTCCAATATTTATTGCGTTTTACCATCGCCATGTTTTACTCGTGATTGATCTTTGTTTGACTATTCAAATCTCATTGGAGGCAAAGGTCGGTGGCTCTTCTTCTACAACACGATTGATTGATTAGGTTTTTTTTTTTTTTTTTTTTTTTTTTTTTTTTTTTTAAATATGAATCAGAAATTTGTGTCTTAAAATGATCTGGTCTTTGTTTGATTTTTATATATTATTCATGGTACTATACCTCTAGAATCGTAGGCGTTGTGACTGTTTCAGCTAGACATTGTCTTTTAGAACTTTTCAAATTGTGGTAAAATTTAATTTTCAATTAGTTTTGTAGGAAAATTTCTTCCGTTTCTCCTAGCTCATTTCTTTCTTTTGATGATGCTAAACATAACAAGAGTTCTGGGTTCTTGTGATAGAATGTTTTGAAGGTTGTAGCAGAATGTCTTCAATTTAATAATTTTTGATCGAGGTTGAAGCTCAAGAGGATGAGCCATAAAGTGAACTACAATAATGGGGAGAATGAGCTCTGCAAACCATAATAACAAATGACCAGCTATAAGTGATGCAAATGGCAAAGCATAAGGTAAAATATGCAATGAAAATTTGTAATAAGTGCCTCATGGTTTATGATATCTCCTACATCATGTCATCACAAAACATGTTCAATTCTTTTATTTTATTACTTTTATTGTCTGACTTTTTGAGTTCATCTTACAACTCTTAATGAAAATTATTAGACATGGGACTTCTGGAATTTTATACTTGCTTCTTTAGCTTTGCTAAAATATTTCTTTGTTCAACTCACTTATCTTATGTTCTCTTCAAGTCCAAAGTCCATATAAGAAGACCTCTTGTTGTCTATAGGTTTTGTTGTTGTTTGATTCAAAGAGGGCTTTTGCTATTTAATTTTTTCCCCTTTTTTGGAGTTTGAGGATTGGGAGTTGGATGTTTAAATCATAACTCAACTGGATGTTTTCTCTTGATTTCATTAAATTAGGAAAGTTTGTTGACTGTGACAGTGTGTTGGTTTGTCTGTTATTTTTTAAATCTTTTTCTTATTGATAGCCAGATCTTTTGAGGGCCTTGGGCGGAAACCTTCGACCATTGCACAATTTTTTTCTTGATGTTGACTAGTTTGAGTATCTATGTTGAAGTTATTTGTACCTAGAAAAATAAAGTTGATGATACCTATTTTTTATGTAAGTTGGGTATGTTAGTACGGTAAAATTAAAATAATATGGTAGTTTTAAAAACTATTGATAAAAATATTGTACTTTGAAACTATTTAGAAAAATATTGTTTTTTTTTTAATAGGGTGAGGGTTCAAAATTCGACATAGTTTTTAAAACAGGTAGGTCGAATTTTGAACCCTAGAATTTACCTTTTTTTTTTTTTTTTTTTTTTTTTTTTTTTTTTTTTTAATTTAGACATTGAATGTTGGAAATTCGACCCACCTAGTTGAATTTTCACATTCGAATTTCCAACATTCGACTTCGTGTTCTTCTTCTTCTTTTTTATTTTTTTATTTTTTTTATTTTAAATTTTCCATTTTATAAAAACAATTTCTAAAAATATTTTATTTTATTATTTTATTTAAACTCTAAAAAGAATAAATTAAAAAAATAATATCTCATAAAAATAAAAAAAGTGTAAATTAAAATATCTCATTTATATAAAAATAATTACAAAAATCAATATGTCTCACAAGGCGGTCGTCGTCGATTTCGAGCTGGTTGTCGTCGTCGACTTCAAATTTGAGGTTACTCTGGTTCTTTTTGATGTTACGCTGGTACATCTGCAGACGCTTCATGATATAAATATTCATTATGCTCTCCACGACCCCGACCATATCCATGCACGTATGAAGACGAAGGACCAACCTCTGAGTCATAATGTTTTGAACCAAATGCTGGCATCATCATCATCGGACTAACATAATCAGTTTGACTTTGTATCTGCATCACAGGGGGCAACTCTTCCACATTATGGGCAACCTCATCAAATTCATCCTCTTCCCGTACAGGTCCTCTACGTTTAAGAGCTGGTGGAGGAACAATAGGTATATCATACATATAATGTATCTCCTCCATATAGCTTTAGTTGTCACTACATATAGCAAGAACCTGGTTCGGATCATTCGCAACCTCACAGAGTCTACTGTTGTTCAATCTCTGTGAATTATAAAACAATTAGACAATATTTAAAATAAATTTAAATTAAAAATAATTAGATAATATTCATTCACTTACCAGATGACCCATAACTACTCCCAGACGAGTGATGTAGTGCCTTGTGATATTATTATACCAATGAATGTAGTCTTGAGTGACATCCCTGTCAAATTGTTCAATAGAAACCCCACTACAATAAACCTTGCACGATAGTGCTATCGCACTACTAAATTTGCAACTTTTTCAAACCAATTTACAATCCTTAAGTCGATATCATGCAGTAGGGGTTCAGTATTACAAGGCAATGAGACATCCTGCTGAAAACCGAATTATCTCATCACCCTGTCAGGAAGATGCCATTCACCAATTTGAAAACATATGAGAGGACTCATCGTCCTCCATATGTTTTGACCATTCGTACAGAAATTGGGCAAAGTATGTATAATAATTTTGTACGGCTCCCAAATAACCTGAAACACAAAATATTATATTGGAGAACATTAAAGACAAATACAATAAAAATGTGTATAAAATAATCAATTAGGTTCAGTGTAATGTACCTGATCAAGTTGAAGCAGATCAAACATGTATCTGTACTGGCTGACTACATGTGTGGCTGTCCTAGTCACACAAAATTTGTCTCTCCACCTAAATTTTTAAATTGATAATTTAGAATCTAAATTAACTAGATCAGTGATATAAAAATTAAATTGAATTAAAACAACATACCGAGAACCGTAGGCTTGTCCAGCTAACTAAGCGTCATTAACATGTTGTAGTTGTGGAGCCATTGTTGGAAATCGTTCCCAAGCCCATAGTTGCAAAAGTATGAAAGGCCCAGCTATCTCTCGAACCTCAGGTCTTGTTGCTTTGCATAGTTGTCTATACAACCATGCCAAACATGCTCCACCCCACAAATACTGCCCTGCATCATAGAGGTTAGTTAATAGTGGCAAGAACATCAAGTAAACAAAATGACTTGATTTTTCAGAAAATAGACTTCCACCCATCATTTGTAGTATATATGCTTGCGCATATCTTATGATGGTTTCCTCGCCTGCATCATCTGTGAGCTCACGGAATTGTGTTCCTAACTATATCAAACTTAACCTCGATCCTTTAATTTTATCGGCATAGGTGCTCTTGCTCCCGCTCCGATTGAGTCCGTTCGAGTTTTAGCCAGGTCACACCGAGGTACAGTTGACAAACTTGTGATCAGTCATCATACATCACTCCGGTGACCGACTCACCGTCAACAGGTAACCCCAACACACTTCTATGTCTTGTAGAGTGATAGTGCACTCTCCAATAGACATATGAAATGTATGCATCTCAGGCCTCCATCTCTCGACTAAGGCTGTGATCAGATGCTAGTCCAACTGAATAAATCCCAATCTAGCAACCCCATAGAATCTAGATGTGCGCAGTAGTAGTAGTATTCGAGGGTGGAGTGGGATAGTGCGCTGGAGAACTGCCTCTCGACGCCTGCAAGATATGTCTCTAGTACGATATCACCATACAATCGATGAATGAACGGGTCATACAAAACATCAGGATCAATAGGTCCTGGGTTTAAAGCCATGATCTGAAAGAAAAAAAATATTTATTTTTCAATTAAAAGAATAATGTACAATTTAATTAACTTAATTAAATAATGTACAACTTAATTAAAAGAATAATGTACAACTTTATAAATTATAATAAAAAAAGTTGAATATAAAATAAAAGTATCTACACTTAATTAAATATACATGATAAAAGGATTATTTATTTCTCAATTAAATAATGTACAACTTAATTAAAAGAATAATATACAACTTAATTAAAAGAATAATGTATAACTTTATAGATTACAATAAAAAAATTGAATATACAATAAAAGTTTCTACACTTAATTAAATATACATGATAAAAGAAGTATTTATTTATCAATTAAAAGAATAATGTATAACTTTATAGATTACAATAAAAAAAATTGAATATACAATAAATTATTATAAAAAA
>NC_052357.1:17297119-17301075 GCF_009727055.1 Benincasa hispida | reverse complement strand
ATTGAATATACCAAATAACATTATAATTAAAAATTGATATACAATAATGAATTTATAAATAAAAAAAAATAAAATTTAAATTTTTCACATTCCCTAAACTATTATAATAATAATAATAATAATAATAATAATAATAATAATAATAATAATAATAATAATAATAATAATAATAATATTACCGGGTGTATTTATCGTGACGTTCCAATGCATCATTTATTTATTTTTTTTTTCTTTTTCGAAATAATTCACGCATTTGAAGAATGTTATCTTAGCAAGAGCATTTATAGGCAACATTCGAGCTCCTTTAAGGACTCCATTTATGCACTCTGATAGATTTGTCGTCATCCACCTATATCTGAATCCTCCATCATGTGCTTGAGTCCATTGCTCTAAACTAATGTTGTCAAAAAAACTTAGACAGCTCCGATTTATTCCTTTGATATCTTCAATTACTTTATTGAACTTCCGAATTTGAAACTGACACTCGACACGATAAACATAATTTTTTAATGTATTAAATCTGTACTTTTTATTAAAGTTGCTGACGATATGTCGTAAGCAGAAACGATGGTGACATTTTGGTCCCATCCAACTATTTGCTGGATTGTTCACTACTGCGATTATACCAACATGTTGATATGAAATTAAACACATCTCTTTGTGTGTTACAATTTCTCTCAGGTGTTTCAGGAACCATCCCAATGAGTCTGCGGACTCTTCATCAGCAACGAAAAATGCAAGTGGAAGAAGATGGCCATTCGAGTCAACTGATGTAGCAATCAACAATTTTCTTCTATATTTGTCGTATAAGTATGTACTATTTATCTGAATTATCGGCTGACATTTATTAAAAGCTTCTATACAAGGACCAAATGCCCAAAATATAGAAGTTAGGATAACATAGCCTTCAGTAAGCGTTTCTTTCACTCTCCACTCTACACGTGTTCCGGGATTGGTCTGCTTAACCATATACAACCACCTGGGTAACAATTTGTAAGACTCATCCCAATCACCGAACACTTTAGCCAACGCTTTTCTTTTACCTTCCCATACCCTATGGTAAGGAACGTGATATCCAAACTTAGATTTGATGTTGGATTGCAGTTGTGCCACATTGATAGATGGTTTTTCTCTTACGGTATCACATAACTCTAGTGCAATCATTGATGAATCCAATTGCATACGACTTTGACTTAGTTCTGAATAAAATCATATATGTTGCTCATCGTACTTAGAGATCTCGAACAAGCCATGCGAGTTTTTCTTTATTGCACGAAGTCTCCACTTGCAACCTTCCTTCCACTTCTTACACCGAATTGTCCAAATCGTCGGTGTCGATTAAAAAACCTCATGGTGAGTGAAATTTTATTGCAAAACATTTGACCGCGTGTTGTAGCATTTCTTTGTCTAGACAAATCATCCCTTTATACAATTGAGTATTGCCAACGTCCACAGGGGCTACAATCGGGCCATTTTCTCGAATACTATCCAGTACATTCATATCCAAATTGTTGAATGTATTTGAAAGTAACTCATGTTCACGACCATCGAAATCTAACTCTTCAAATTCATCATCCGTTTCAGTTTTGAAGTCTTTATATAAATTGTTAGCTACCATATCTTCATTATCACATGGCGATGCAACTGACTCCGGATTAGGATCAATACATTTAGTTGGATCTTCAAACTGGCTAAATGATGTATTCAAGTTTATATCCACTTCTATCCTATTTACATTTACATACAAATGCATTAAATTCGGCAGTGGCATTGCGATTGAGAACATCAAGTTCATAGCTTGTGCATTCGAAATAGGGAATGACATAAACCTTATTGATCCTGATGGTTCTAGGTTAGGATGTCTATATATTATTTCTATTTGATTTGTTCCCATATCTACACTAAGTGACATCCCAACCATTTCAATGAATTATTCAAATACAATTCCACGGTTCACATTTATGCTAAAACTCCCACTTGATGGTTGGTCATAGTCAACTCCGTCAATACCATCAATCATATTATCATTGTAAATAACAAAAATCCCAAGCATTTGCCCGCCATTTTCTAAAAAAAAAAAAAAAGACAAACAATAAATGACTAAATGTTCTACTAGTTATCAAACTTAAACAAAAACAAACCACAATAAAAATCACAATAAGAAATATATATAGGAAATATAAGAAGTTTGTGGGTAAAAAAATATTAAACTAAAAATATTAAACTATTTAAAAAAATCACAATAATTTTGTATTATACTTTTTATAAGAAGTATATTAAAAAATCACAATAATTTTATATTAAATTAAAAATATTAAACTTTTTAATTTATAAACATCTACTTTTTAAGTTTTATGAATATCAACTTTTTAAACATAACAATAAATTAAACTTTTTATAACTATTTTTAAACATAACAACAGATTAAACTTTTCAAATTACAATGAAGTATACTTTTTAAAACTATTTTTTCAAATTTAAAATAAAATAAAAAATTAAATTAAATTAAACTTTTTCAAACTATTTTAAACTATATTTTCAAAGTTAATACTAGAAAAATCAAATATCATAAGAAATATATTTCAAAAAATCATAATAATTTTATATTAAACTAAAAATATTAAAATTTTTAAGCTATAAACATCAACTTTTTAAACATTATAATGAGGTAAACTTTTTAAAACTATTTTTTCAAATTTAATACAAAATAAAAAAAAATAAAATTAAACTTTTTAAAACTATTTAAAACTATATTTTCAAAGTTAATACTAGAAAACTCAAATATCATAAGAAAATCAACTATTTTAAACTATAGTTTATTTATGTATATTTCTTACAATAAACTATACTTAAATATAAACAAAAACAAACAAAATATAACTAAGATTAACATGTTGGTATAACATCCTAACCATAAGATTAACACTAATAACAACTACTAATATTAACACTAATAGAGAAAGAACTATTAACATCAATATGTAAATATTATTGAATTCAACATGATAGATCTACAAAATATAATAAAACTAGTAATAAATAAATAGTAAACTCGCAAATTTAACTTACCTTTTTTGTTCTTTGTTTCCCAAACAGCAACAAAAACTATAAAAAAAAATAAAATAGTATGAGAATAGGAACAAAATGTATAGTTCTTTAAAAAAAAAATGAAATTTTGTATAGTAAAAGGTACAAACCTCACAATTTAATGGACGAATGTAGGAGAAGAAGAAGATTTGCTGAAGGCAGTGAGAATGAGAGAACAAAGGCAGTGAGGAGAATGAGGGAACGAAAGTAGTGTGAGAAAATGAGAAAGCAGTGTGAGAAAATGAGAAGAGACGGTGGGGTTATAAGCTAAATGGTCGAGTTTTCAAAACTCGACCTCATGAGTTGGGAAAACAGTGTGGGATGGGACGAGACCCTGACGCGCTGCAGAGATTCAGATTCGTTTTAAAGGAGGTCAACGATTTAAATCATTCTGACGCGCACTGCAGAGATTCGGATTCTTAGCTAAGCGATCGTGTAGGAGTTTGTGGACGATCGTGTAGTGAGGAAAGAGAGCTATCGAGAGGCCATCACAGCGTGACCTCATCTTGTACTTCTACTATGCAATCGTGTAGTAAAGCTTAGCGATCGTGTAGCATTTGGTATATGATCGTATAGTAAAAGGTAGGCGATCGTATAGGTTTTGAGAAGACAATCGTCTAATTGTAATAGTTAAGCGATCGTGTAGTAGGGAAAGAGAGCTCTCGTGAGGCCATTGCAGCGTGCCCTCATCATGTACTTCCACTATGCGATTGTGTAGCATTTGGTATACGATCCTATAGTAAAAGGTAGGCGATCGTATAGGTTTTGAGAAGGCGATCGTCTAATTATAATAGCTAAGCGATCGTGTAGGAGTTTGTGGGCGATTGTGTAGTGAGGAAAGAGAGCTGTCGCGGAGAGGCCATCGCAAC
>NC_052357.1:17278844-17297104 GCF_009727055.1 Benincasa hispida | reverse complement strand
CTCATCGTTTACTTCCACTAGGCGATCGTGTAGTAAAGCTCAGCGATCGTGTAACATTTGGTATACGATCGTATAGTAAAAGGTAGGTTCTAAGAAGGCGATCGTGTAAGAGTAATAGTTAAGTGATCGTGTAGGAGTTTGTGGCCGATTGCAGAGGATTTAGTAAGTGATCGTTTAGTCATACTGAGCAATCGTGGAGAGATTGTAAACGATCATTTAGCTTCTAATAAAGAAGTTGTTCATCGTTCACTTGTTCTTTCCGGAAGTTTGCACCTATTGTTATGTTAATAAAGAATTACTAAACGATCGCATAGTAATTTTACTAAACGATTGTGTGCGATCGTGTATATAATTACTGAACGATTCTTTAATTTCCTTTAGGTCAAGGGTTTGTTCTACAATTTTCCAGAGGTCGAGGGTTCACTTTCAAATTTTCTCATCTTCCCTTACAGATCTTCTTTAGTTTTCGATAGGTCGAGGGTTAAACCCTCGTCCTTTTCTCAATTTCCTTTAGATCGAGGGTTGAACCCTCGTTCTCTTGTTAGGTCGAGGGTCAAACTCTCGATCTCTTCTTTAATTTTCGACAGGTCGAGGGTTGAATTCTCGACAAAATATTTTAAACTAAATCCCCGCCTCGAAATCTCCAAAACATTCATAGATTTCTAAATAGTTTCAAAACCACTATATTTCCCTAAATAGTTTTCCTAATCACAATATTTAAAAAAAAAAAAAAAAAACTCCATGTTAGTACCATATCAAATCAAAGTCTCCCGTCTTTTCGGCCTAATAAATATCTTGACAAGCTATTCTAAGGCTTTTAAACTTTAGGTGTAGTAGAAGAGGATTGATGTGATGGTAGTTTGATGTTTTGGTAATTTTCCTATATTTTATTGTTTCTTTCCTTAGAGGAATTGATTGTATTAAGCTTTTCTTGATATTGAGAATTTTGTAAAGGTTTGGTATTGTGTTAAATTCTTTCAACTCTATTTCTCTCGGTGTGTTCTTGTGGCTCTTTTAGTCTTGATTGATGAGGCCTTAACTAGTCTTGGGAGAGAAGATTCTTGTATTTAGATCCCAACCCTTATGTATTTTTTGGTAGCTTCTTTCTTTTGGTACTAAGTGAACACTCTTCAATTAGCTTTTGGAGAGGAGATTCTTGTATTCACGAGAGAAGATTTTATTTAATTGGAGCATTTACATGTACATATTTTAAAATTCTTTAATTGAAATTTTGTTAGGATTGAAGATGTTTTATGTTATTAAAGATAAGAAAGTATTGGTGGAAAAAGTTTTATACTATGTTCATCTTTTGGGTGGAAAAAGTTTAATTGAAATTCTGTTAGGATTTTTGATGAGATATTTTGCTTAAAAAGTTTGTGTATTTTTTTTTTTTTTTTTTTTTTTTTGTTGAAGACAACTTATTGAATTATACTATGTTTTTTTTTTTTTTTTTTTTTCCGAAGGGTGAAAAGGTTTGAATTTACTTTGTTAGGATATTTGGTTTATAGAGTTTGTGTATTATTATTATTCTTTAAAAAAAAAAATGACTTGGTTGAATCATACTATGTTATTTCTTCTTTTTTAGGGTTGAAAAAGTTTATAAGTTACCTTGTTAGGATGTTTATTGTGATATTTTGCTCATCGAGTTTGTGTATTTCTGTTGAAGAATGACTTGATTGAGTTTGTGTATTTCTTTTAGGGGAGGGTGAAAAATTGATTATTATTATGTTATTTTCTAAGCTTATTTATCTACATTTATAAAAGATTTTTTTTACATTTATTGATATATGTTTATATATTCATGTAGGTGGATGAAATGATACCTTATCAAAGTAAAAGAGAACCAACGATGACAACTTAACTACAATGATAATATAATATTGAACACTTGAGGGTTGTTTGGGGTGCAGAGTTGAGATGGGATGTCTGGAGTTTATATGTCTGTGGAGTTTATATATCTGTGGAATTTATATGTCTTTGTTTGGGATGCAGAGTTATTTGGTCTGAATTCATATATTCGTGTTTACGTACATAGTTCATATATCTGGGTATCTAACACAGTTTTTTGAAACTTTTTATTCAATAATATGCTTTTATGATTACTATTTTTTGTTTTGAAACTTTTTTTATTTAATAACTACCTATCTTTGTTTGAATAAAATATAGATTTCAATTTTTTCTTTTAATTTTTAAAATTTTTCTTTCTTTCTTTTTTGGGCAATGAACAACAATTAACCCATTACATTTCTTGTAGAATTATGTTTAAATAAAATGAGAAACAAAAGTGAAATCAATTTTTCTTTTTATTCTAGCTAATTTTTCTCCATGAATTTAATTATCATCTTCTTCTTTTTCTTCATCTTTCTATTGTTGCTCTATATTTTGCCTATATCATGATTTTTTTTAATTAAATCTCCTCTATCATCGTAACAACCAATGAAATGTCACCACATTTATTCAACAATTTCACTTTCATTTCTTCTAAATTTGGAGAATCATCAAAGAATAAATCTCTATTTTTCACTAATTTTTGCTGGAAAATGTTCCATGATTTTTTTTTTCATTTTATGGCTTTTTTGTTATATGTTACATACTTTTCAACTACATACATACTTTTCGTATAACTATTCTTAGCACTCATTTGATATGTGAATTCAATTAAATAAAAATATTTTTTTTTACAAATTTTTACGTATAAATATTGCACTTAATGTAGACCTAATAATATATTTTTTTTTATATAATCAACAACTCTATAACATACTTTAATAGTTATAGTCTTATAGTAGTCGGAAGTGGTTGTCGATGTTGATTATCGAAGATGATTTTTGCTCGAGTTTGTAGTCGGAGGTGGTTGTCGGAGCCTGAAGTTGGTTGCATGAAGGTGTATTAGAGTTAGTTGTCGAAGTTTGTCATCAGAGGTGTTTTTTGAATCTCGGAGTTGGACAGGCAAAAGTGGTTGTCAAAGTTGATCATCGAAGATGATTTTCGTTGGAGATTGTAGTCGGAGACTGTTGGAACCCGAAGTTAATCGTATAAAGGTGGTATTAGAGTTGGTTGTCGGAGTTTGTCGTCGAAGGTGGTTGTTAAAGCCCCAAGTTGGTTGTCAGAGTTGCTTGCTCAAAGGTGATCATCAAAGGTGATTTTTATTAGAGTTTGTAGTTGGAGTTGGTAATCGAAGTTTGTTGTCGGAGCCAATTGGTCATCGAGTTGGTAGCGCGAAGGTGGTTGTCGGAGTTGGGTCACTGGAGGTGGTTGGTTGAGGTCAGAATTGGTTGTTGGAGTTGGTCGCACAAAGGTTGTTGGAGCTTGGAGTTGGTCGTCGGAGCTTCATCGAAGGTGATTATTGAAGTCCGAATTTCATTGCCAGAATTGTCATCGAAGGTGGTTGTCGAAGCCTGGAGTTGGTCGCCGAAGTTGTCATCGGAGGTGGTTGTCGGAGCTCAGAGTTAGTTCTCAAAGTGTGATAGTGGCCGATGGGTAGAGCCATTAAAAACATGGGAAGAAGGGAGAGTTGGGGTGAGTTGGTAAAATATACCAACTCAACTCCACCATCATTTAAAGCTAGTGGACCAAACAATGAGTTAGTATATTATACCAACTTAACTCAACTCATGTTGTTGAACCAAACACCCTTTTGATGAATTGTGTATTTTGAAAGCTACTGTACTTTATATTTAGCTTGTATAGTTCGAACAACAATTTTATTCTAGGAAATTATTGAATACTTTATTTTATAATGCTAGTGGTTTATGAGTGAAAGTTATGGTATTTAGTTTGTTATGAAGTATTTATATGTTTGAATTTTAATTAAAAATGAGTACTTGAAATAAAATTTATCAAAATCTAATTAATTTAAAAATGATTGTTGAGAGAGATTGTATATTTTATAGCCATGAGTAAAAGCTATATAAATTTTTATGTAACAAAAAAGAAATGCTATCAAAAGGTTACTACAATAATGATAGTAATTATAAAAGATTAAACAGCATTGTTATAACATATTATTATAGCTATAAATAATATTTTATAGCCTTGAAAAAAAGTTACCATATGTTAAAGATAGCACATTATTTTAGCTACGTAAACATATTATAGCTTTACTAAAAAACGTTATCAAATGCTTTTATAGCAACATATATAAGCTATATCTTTATACTCTATTATAACATCCATTATAGCTCTACAAAAACGCTCTAAAAAGTCCCAGACTTTTAATAACATGAGTTGTCAGAACCTTCGAAAAAGGCTATAATAGGTCTACTATTGTTTTTTTCTTTAGCTATCGTATTCGTTATTTCTTGTTGGGTAGGTTGATATATTTGTAGTACTTTCACCATATCTCACTTCCCAATTATTGATAAAACAATAATAACATAGGAAAAAAATTCCATCCAAAAGAGCATAGAAGTGAGATGGGCTAGAGAGAAGCCTCATAAGAGTCAAAAGCAGTAAAAATTACATAAAAGTGTTGGGATTGATGCCCTAAATCTCGTAGAGTCTTATAGTTTGTAGACATTGTATGAACAAACTCTTTATGTGATTAATAAAATATATGATATTTTATTCACTTTGTCTATAAAATATGTGATATTTTAGTTGCATTAACCACAAACTAATAAACTAACATCCAAGGTTATCATTGTAACTTAAACATGTATATGGAGACATACAAGTAGATCATGTTTAAGTGATAACCTAAATGGTTTGTAGTAGATGGATAAGGTTGGGTACCTTATCTTAGTGACACTACGAGTATGGCTCGCTTTGTATGTGTTACAATTGTTGTAAAGTGCTATAAATTATCTGATCCTGATCATTCATGTATTAGACATGTAAGCGGGGATATTATATACAAAGGAGTTTGTATAAGATCGAACCACGAAATGTTTAGTCTCATTATATAACACCGTTCATAATAGAGACTTATATTTCAACACGACCATAGGTAATATGACCTAAATCTTGAGTGAGTTGTGAGCTCCTACCTATGAGGGTGGTCCTTAGATTTGTATGCGTGAGAGTGGTCAGATCGCCGATTAAACAAGCCTACCATTTTTGGGATTCGTCTGATTGCGGAGCTGGGAACACGCCTACATAAGATGGAATTCACTTCTTTCTCAAAGCAGAGGTAAGTAGATAAATTGCTCCCTTAAGGGTTGATTCCGGGTCTTGAATAATGTGGCGCCACACCCTCTTTTGGCCCGTGAGGAATTTAGTAATAGTAGGACTATAATCTATTGTTCATTAGTGGGATCAGTGGTACTTAAGGAGTTAGATGTAACTACAAGGGAAAAACGGTAATTTGGCCCAGCTGTACTTACGAGAAATTTGTGAAGAGCTATCGTATTGTTGATTTGGTTATATCCAATGGACACAAAAATATATCTGTAGTGTGTAAAGTGTAACTGTCGGTCTTTAGTGGAGTGCCCGACAGTTAAAGGATGGTGAATAATTTAATTAAAGAGTTTAATTAATTATTCATGTACCGTTGGAGCTTCTAAGCTATAGGTCCATAAGGTCCCCTTGATAGCTCAAAAGGATTTAGTTGTGAATCAGTTTTTGGGTTAATTTGAATTGTTCAAATTAATAGAGGAATTTAATTATAGATGATATAATTAAATTAATTAAATTATATGTTATATAATTGTCATAATGTATTTGATACATTATAGTTTAATGGGAGGAAATAAATATTTGAATAAGATTCAAATATATTTTCTATGAATGTGATTCATAGTTGTTAAATTTAATATAAATGAGATTTACATTAAATGCCATTTAAAAGAGAAAAGAAACTATAGTTTATATTGTATGTGATACAATATTAAAACTATAGGTTATATGATATATTTGATATAACATATAATTTAATATAAATATAATATGATAAGTTAGTTATCATATTTATTTATATTATTTTATTATTAATATTTGAATAATATTCCCCATCTTTTCTCTCCAACCACTTTAGCGGGTGGTTATGGTTTTTATGGCAAAAAGAGGAATAAAAGAAAAACAGTTTTTCTTCTTCAAGGTTGCAATTTGTTGACAGATTTACAGAATTGTTCCGTGTTCTTTTATTTGTGAAAACTTTTCAATCTTCATCTTTTCCTTCACCAAATCTTATCCCTTCTAACCAAAATAGTCAGAGCCCACCACTCTTGGGTTCTCACCTCGAGAATACCAAGGACTCTCTGTGGTTGTGTCCGAATTTTGGTACGAGAATATCTTGAAGAAGGTCTTCAAGAAGTTGCTGTTTCTGTACGAGGGAGGATTCACGAAGAAAGGTTCTTCAAAGGGTGATAATTCTTGAACTCTTTACTTGAAAAAGCATGTTGTAATTTAACTTTAAATGCATATCTCAAGGACTAAATTTGCATTGTGAAAGTTCTCAAACTTTTTTGTGTCTAGTAGGTCTATGATTTTTTTTTTTTTTTAAATGAAATCTCAAGGACTAAATTTGCATTGTGAAAGTTCTCAAACCCAAATGACCACAAATTTCAAAGTTTAGAAACAAAATATTTAATTTAGTAATAATTTAAGTTAGTTTGCCTTTTGATGATAAAAGTACTTTTTAATAGAACAAATTAATAAATAAAAACAATTTACAAAATTGGATTAATTTAAAAAGAGTAGAATACACTTTTGGATCTAGAATTCTGGATTAAATATTTGGTTCTTGAGTTGTTTCGAATATGAAAATTTAGTTCCCAACTTTTGAAAAATAGTTCAACATACTCTTTGATTATTGGTACTTTTAACACAATTAAGATGTGTTTGGATTACATTTTTCAAGTATTTGATTTAAAAAATAGGTCATTTGAAATAAATTTGAGTGTTTGAAATCATTTAAAATAGTTTTTCAAGTATATTTTAATTAATTTTTATAAAAAATGTTTAAATAAAAATGAGTTTTTTGAAAAAAAATTTCTCAAATCAATCGAAACGGACCCTTAGTGACTAAATTATGCTTTTTAAATGAGATGAGAAAATATATTAATTTTAGATTCAAATAAGACTTATCCAAAACATCTTTTTCTATTCTTAAATTTTTTGTTAGTCACCAAATTTAAAATGATTCAAATAAGATGATCCACTAAAACCTTTAACAAAAATATTCATTTAGGAATTATATGGGACCTTTATATTAAAATAATTTGAATGAAAATAGTATGCAGTCACGTATTATTAGAAAATTCTTTTTATCAATCTTCACCTAATGTGAAGATTTATACTACATAAATTATAAAGATGGAGCACATGTTGATACTATTGAACGAAACTCACTTTTAACTAGCTATAAGATATATTGTCCTCCTTTCATGCCTTCATGAGTGTACAATAATGGGTTTTGCTACAATTTATTTAAAAAGTGTAGAATAATTTTTTTTCTTCTTTTTTTACTAATTTAAACCTTGTTTCGAAGAATTTTAATAAGATTTTTTTGGAAGCTTTAATAATTTTTTTTATTCATGAGTAGCGATATTTTATCGATATATCCATCAACACTTGTAGAAGTATTTTTTAGAACACAAGGAAATCGAAAATAATGTGTCTACAATACTATACACTTTTTTTTTTCAAACAAGATGCTCTGTTCACAATACTTTTATTTTACAATAGAAATTTATAAAGAAAAACTAGTTTCTAAGAGGCTATTTGATATAGAATCAAGATTATGTTTTATATTTTCAAATTCATTGAGTTTGACAAATATGTATTTGACAGACAACTTGAATTTTGTTTTTGAAAAAACCGTTTTTTTGTGATGTAAATAATACAAATTCTAAAACAACATTTTTATCTTTTCATTGTTTCCAAATTTTGAATGTCAAATTTTAAAATGCAGTTTATATTAAATAAAAGATAAAAACATTTAGAAATACAGAATGTAATGTTATAAACTCGATTCGTTTTTTTTTTTTTAAATAAGATATGTATTATGCAAATGTTAAATTAGTGAATAACTACAACTTGTATCATGATTTAGAAATATAGCATCCAACACATTTTAAACAATTATTTCTGAATCTATTACCAAACACATATCAAATATAATGTAATTCTGTTTTCATTGAATCCATTATTTTTAAATTTTTGTTTTCAGATTCTCTACCACATAAGTCCTAATATATTCAATTGTATATGTTGAAACCAATTTCTAAATTGTGCTATATTCTACCATTGACGACGACTTCAAAGCTCCGCAGAGGACGTGAGTTGTGCATGCTAATACACAAGGAGGGCGAGGCAGTTGAGAGGATCAATATACTTGTAGATTATACACTCAACATAACTTTTTCTCTATGATATTAATTACATACAAGATATATATATTACGTTAGAGTTAACAAACTACAATATATTGCAAAATAAAAGTTACAAACTACACTAAGACCATGCTTACCAATCTATAATGGAAATTAGTGAAATTATCATGAGATTTCAATGAGAGACCAATCGTAATGGACCACAATCGCAAATATAATTAGATTTACGAATCTTTTACATTTATTATTACTGTATGGGTTCGATTGAAATCAAAGAAGGTCAACAATTTGCTTGCTAAAAACATGTGCACTTACGTTATGGTTTTTGCTATGTTTTTGTTTAGTACAACAATTATGGTATCAAATTTTCAACGAGATCGATATTTTCACATTTTTATATAGATTCGACAATGAGATATGTGGCAGATTGAAATTCATTATATCATAAACAAATCAAATAAGACATAAAAAGATAACCAAATGTCATTAATATGAATATAATAGAAATCATAATAATAAACATATTAATGTGGTTCAATTTTATTTTTTAGAAAAGAATAATTTGTTTACAAAATAAAGAATATTTCTTTACTAATTTAAACATGGTTTTGAAACTTTACATAACACAAATAAAAACCGCAATAATTACTATCATATTAGAATTGATATATATGATATAAAAATATGAGGTAATTATTATGCAACAATTACAAAATACAATAAAAAGTATCAGGTTTGAATTTCTTTAACGGACAAGAGATTCAAATTACAGATTTTATGGTTTCAAGGATAATCGTTTGTCCATTAAACTATACTCAGTTTGAAACATAGGAAATTTATATTATATTATAATTGTAAATTGAAATAAATATTATTAGATTAAGAATCATTATGATATAGAAAATATTGAGTTTGTATTATGTAACAATTAAAGTAGCAACACTTAAATGATCAGGTATAAAAATATAAAGTGTAAATTATGGGTCTGTTTAGATTATTTTAATTTTTTCAATAATTTATTTTCAAAATTATACCCTTGAAAGAAAAACTATAACAAACACACTCTATATTACGTAACATAAATTGGAGGGAGTACAATGGTGGTTGAAAGAAGAAATGAAGAATAATGGTAGATAAATGTTATTAGGTAGAATTTGACCTAAGAAAATTAAACAATTAAGTGAATAAAATTTAAAATATATAATGCAATAAAATAATGTTATTAAGAAATGTTTTTTTAAAAAAAATATATAGGTAGAATAATCGAACGTTTGTCTTCGAAGTTAATAACATAACATTATGCTAGTTGAGCTATGCTCAGTTCTAAAGAAAAAAAATCAACTTGAATTATAACTAAAAACCAAAATCTAAATCCCATTAATTATGTGTTGAAACTTTCATATATGAAAAACGTTTTAGAAGAAATAAAATAATAGAAACAACCCATCTTACACAATTTCTATCTTTTTAGTACCACATGTGGATATAAGATACTACTAAATATATCCTAAGACCCAATATATATATTTTTTAGTTCAACAACATGTAAAAGAAATTTGAACAATATTTTTTGGGTTGAATTTATATAGGTAATGATTAGGTACAACCAATTCAAGACTCCTCTCTTTTTAACGTAATAAAAATAAAATTTACCACATGACACACTTTTATTGGGTGTACGTAGCATAGGCTACACAAGGGTGTATCCAAGTTTTTTTTTTTTTTTTTCAAATTATATCTATGTTTGGCTACTTGATCCCATATATTATTGTGTCTCTACTCTACTTATTTCATGAGTCTTTAGAGTTTTCCATTATTCTATACCATATATATATGTTGAGAATCCCAAATTGGAAAAACCAAGGGGACTCACACTCTTTATAGGATAGATGGGTTACTCCTCTCATAACCAATTGGTTTTGAGATGGAGCCCCATACTATCTAACATGGTATTAGAGCCCATACAACCCAAACTGGTGATGTTGATCAATAAGAAGAAATTGTAATCCGATCAAGATTGGTGAACCCAAAAGAGGCACCTTGGAAAAACAAAGGGGACGGGACTCACACTCTATGATTGATGGGTTACTCCTCTCATAGCCAATTGATTTTGAGATGAAGCCCCATACTATCTAACAATATAGATATATTTCATGTTTTAGATAGTTTGGTAATAGATTCAATAATTTAATTTGAATTTAAATAATTATCCCAAATGTGTTTTATAATATATTTATAGATCATAAAAGTAATTGTAGTTATTCATTGAATAGGTTTGAATATAAAATATTATTGATTTATATGTGAACAAAGTTTTATGTTAAAATTTTTATATAATTTATTATTTTAGAATATCATATGGTTTATAATGTATTATATTATATATAATTTATTTTCACAAATATATATATTTGCACTTGAATTATAGAATTTGAAAATAATTTTCAAAAAATATATTTGCCAAATTGCATATTCGTTGAACGCAAATAATAAAAAAACCGTAAAACAAAATCTAAATTGGAAAGCCCCACGTTTTTTTTCTTGTCAATAAAATTAATTGACACCCACTAGGCACGAAAGGGGACCGAAATGATCTATCCATATTAGTTTCATCAATAAAACAAGAAGGGAAATAAGAATCCCAAAAGCCTTCTGCCATTTCTGATTTAAAAAAGATAGAAAATAGTTAAAAGAATTTTCAAAACGAATAGCAAAACGAACTATTAAGTAAATTTGGCATAGAATATGTGTCTATTTGTTTCTAAATATTAGGAGTGCGAACAAAATCTCACATTGATTAGAGAAAAGAGTGATCATAAATATATAAATGAAGATAATTATTTCTATTGGTATGAGATTTTTTTGGTGATAGCAAAAACAAAGCCACTAGGAATTTATGCCTAAAGTATACAACTTGAATTTGGCATCTTAGACTTTCATACATCTATAAATATCTACATATTTTCTAAAGAGCTTATTATTTGTAGTGTGGAAAATTTGAATAATTTTGAACTGCTTAGTTTGAAGACAATGGCCTCAGCAATGTCTAAACCAAGGTAACAATATCTTCTCTCTTTACTATCCTTATTACCGACATCTGAACTTTTGCACACAATCTTCCCAAGCTCTTTGGCTATGTACAAAATTACTCTCGTAGGCGGCTGCATGGGAAGGTGGCTCTCATTACAGGAGCTGCCAGCGGCATTGGCAAGGAGACGGCGAGGCTATTTGTAGCTAATGGCGCCTTCGTTGTCGTAGCCGATATCGACGACAAATTGGGCCAGAAAGTGGTAGCCTCCATTGGCATCGACCAAGCCAGCTTTCACCACTGCGACGTAAGAGACGAGAAGCAAGTTGAAGAAACAGTGAACTATACCGTCGAAAAACACAGCAGACTTGACATTCTCTTTAGCAATGCCGGCATCACAGACCCTGTCATTTCTTCAATTCTAACGCTTGATATGTCCAACTTTGACAACGTAATGGCAACCAATGTCCATGGGGTATGTTACATATATTGCCGTAGTTAATCCTAAAGTTTAACCTGATAGGTTACACTATGTTTAATTTTTTTTTTTTCATTCGTCTAAAAGGTTGTTGCAACGATCAAGCACGCTGGACGAGTAATGGTAGAGCGAAAGATACGAGGGTCAATCATTTGCACGGCTACACAAAGCAGCGGTGATTGCCGGGACACCACCACTAGCATATACAAGCCAAAGCATGCAGTGTTGGGGTGATGAGTCGAGCTGCGGGAGCTCGGGGCGCATGATTAGGGGGTGAACTGCGTGTCGCCACATGCGGTGGCGACACCATTGACCTGTCGGCTTTCGGTTTGGAAGAGAGTGAGGTTGAAGAGTTGTTTGTTCATCAGCAAGCTTGAAGGGTGTGGTGTTGAAGACTAGCCATATAGCTGATGCTGTTTTGTTTCTTGCTTCGGATGAATCAGCTTATATAAGTGGTCAAAACTTGGTTGTTGATGGAGGCTTCACTGTGGTCAAATCAGTAATGTGATTTCTCCTTTTAAGGTTTTATTGTGTTTTGAATCATACGCAATATTATTCCAACCTTCTACGTTTTAATTTAAAATAAAAGCTTTAAGGGCTTATTTGTTACTTTGCTAGAGAATTTGAAAACATGTGATAATAGTGAGGATAAAGCTATATTTAATGTAATTTTCGGATGATTCGGTAGGAGATTTAGAAATTGAATTTTAATATTAAACATTGTTTAAAAATGTGTTTGATGTATATATTTATAAATCATTAAAATAATTTAGTTACCTATTAATATTTAGTTGACAATAAATTATTATTAGTTTATTTGAATATGATTTACGTTAAACAATTTAGATAATTATATTGTGTAATAGGACTGTTTTTAAATATTTGAGAAAATAAACAAAAGTATTTACAACTAATAGCAAAATATCAAACTCTATCTATTGACACAGATAATAGTCAATCGCTATCATAGATAGATTTTGATATTTTACTATTAATTGTAAATATTTTTAGCTGTTTTGTCATTTAAAATAATTTTTCTTTGTAATATTATATAATTTGGTGATTGGATCACAAACCAATTGTTCATTAGAGGAACAATGGTACTTGGGGGAACGAACCTTGGACCACAAGGTTAATATTATGAACACTATGCCAGTTGAGCTACGCTCTTGTTGGCATTACATGTTTAATTATCGAATTAAATGAAATTAGAAATTAAAAAATTAAATAATATTTAAATTTGATTTAAATATTAATTACATGAATATGAATTCATGATTATGGAATTGGTGTTTTAATAAATTAATATTGGATATTAAATTATTTTAATTAATTATTTAAATAAAATTTACTTAAAATTAATTATTTGAATTAATTTTATTTAAAATTGAAATTTTGAATTTGTGAAAATTCAAATATATAAATCAATTTTGTTTTCATTTGATTTTTTTTTTGGAAAATTAAATTAAATATTAAAAAATTGATTTTTTTTTTTTAATTCAGTTGAAATTGGTTTTAGTGGGTTTTTCCCATTTGGATGCCAAATTTCCACTTAGTTTTAATGGTTTTCGTGTCATTCTCACATCAAATTAAATTACATGAGTTAGTCGAACAAAACTTAGTAGTTTTGGTGGAGGTTGATGGACATGCAATTTGTAATTTTGCTGAATTTTAGTTGAACAAAAGTTCTTCAACAAAGAACACCAAACACCAAAAAACTTGTCCAACCTCCCAAAAATTCAACCTCATTTTTGAATCAACCTTCCAATCTAAGGTCCTAGAAAATAGTAGAGAAGATCAATCTAAGGTCTACTGTTTGCTAGAGAAGATATTCAAGCTGAATTTGAAGATTTGAGGAATTCTTCAAAAGTAAATTTCAGAAACCCTAGTTTTATATTTTGAACTTGCATGTTTCTTAGCTAAAATTGATGGAACTAGAGTACTTAAAATCCTAATTGCTTCCACATGTTGAATGTCAACATCGACTATTGGTATTAGAGCATTATTTAAGCATTCAATTCATGTTAATTTTAGTTTGGTGGGTGTTTTTCATAGGTAGTATGAAAATGGGTGCTTTACGGATTTCTTTTTCTAGTTTTGGCATTAGATTCCTCTTCAATTCAGTGTTAATTATTGTAATTGACTCTTTGTTTATGGGTCTTAATGTATGATTAAGTGTCTGTAAATTTATTAGAGTCAATAGAGTTGCAATTGGATAGTAACTAAAGAAAGAAGCAAGAAAGGTCAGCTATAGAAAACCAATTTTGAAGCTACTGCCACGCAGCGTTGCAACGCTACTCTTCGTTCAACACAGTTTTTAAAGAACATTTTGAAGCGTTGCAATGCTGTTTTAAAGCGTTACAACGTTTTGCTTCATTCACTTCAAAAATGTGTGCGTGCGACTTGGACGATTCGAGGGTGGACCAGTTCGGCTGGCTCGGTTTGTGGAGGATTGATTCAGCCCATTTTGAATCCTTGAAGGTTTGGTTCAGGTGGTTTGGGTCCGATTCGAGTTGGTTCGTGTAGTCCAGAGGCTATTTGAAGCTGTTTCAAATTATTATTGTAATAATTTAGGTTGTTTGCTTGTTTAGGAAGCCAAAACTGATCCATATGAGTTGTGTTTAATTATTTATGCATTATGAATATATGTTATAATTAATAAATATATGTTATAATTAATAAAATCTTTTATGTGCATATAGTATATCATGTAGATTTAAAATCCTACCACAGAAAGCATGTAACAATACATTGAAAGTATGTTATAAATAGTTATAATATATAATATGTATGTGTTAGGGTTTCATGTTTAATATAAAGTGTTATATTAAATTGTGAAATGCTTGATTTATGTTATGGATGAAAAACATGTCTACAATTTTATAGGTGTTGGGATTGGTGTCCTAATTCTCTCGGAGTCTCGTTGTTTTGTAAAGATACACATTGTTCAATGCATAAAATAAGTGTTATTTAATTCTGGCATTTACTCATATCTAATAAACAAAGTTCATTGGTTATCTTATGTGCACTTAAGCATGTATATGTGATATACAAGTGGATCATGTCTTAAGTGATAACCTAAATAGGTCTGTAGTATAAGGATTAAGGTGAGATACTTGATCCTAATGACACTACGGATACGACCCGTTTTGTAGAAGTTTGTAAGTGTTGTAAACTACTACAGATGGTAGATCCTGACCATTCATGTGGAGACGTGGAGTGGGGTTGTCCTATACACAGAGTTTGTATAAGACTTGGACCACGAGATGACTAGACTCTGGATATAACGCCATTGATACTAGAGACTTACATCTCACCTAAACGACCATAGGTGACACGACCTCAATCCTGAGTGTTTTGAGAACTCCTACCTTTGAGAGCGGTCCTTTGATTAGTATAGGTGAAAGTGGCCAGATTGCCAATTCAACATGCCTACCTTTTTGGGGATTTGTCTGATCTGGGTTCTGGGAACTCAATGCACAAGATGGAATTCACTTCTTTCTCGAAGTAGGGATAAGTAGAGAGATTTCTCCCTTAAGGGCCGATTCTGGGGCTTGAACATAGTGGCCACAACTTTTCTTTGGAAGAGAAGACTCAGTCATAGTAGGACTATGACTTATGTTCATTAGAGAGATTAGTGGTACTTAAAGAAACAGATGTAACTACAGGAGCATAACGATTATTGGCCCAGCTATACTTACGAGTGATCTGTGAAGGATTGTTGCACTGCTGATTGGCTAAGATGAACACATAATATATCTGTGGTAAGGAGAGTTCAATTGTCGATCTTTAGTGGAGTGCCTGGCAGTTAATGGATGGTGGATCTCGCGACTAAAGAGTTTAGTTAGTTATTCACGTACCGTTAGAGCTTCGAACTACAAGTCCATGAGATCCCCTTGGTAGCTCAATGGATTCAGTTGAGGATCATTTCTTAGTGTTGATTTGAAATGTTCAAATTGACAAGAGGTATTTTGATTATATGATATAATCGGTATGATATATGAGATACATCTAGTGGAGGATTGATGTAAATGAGATTTACATTAAATACCATGGAATAGAAAAAGAACTATGGTTTATATGTTTCATGAGATGAAATATTAAAACTATAGGTTATAAATATAGTATGATAAGTTGGTTATCATTTATATTTATAATAATATTAATTATTAGATAATTGATAACCAAATTAGTGGGTGGTTATTGAATCATGGTAACCATGAGTTTAAAAGAAAAATGGTTTTCATATTTTGAAAAGTAGTTTACAAACGATTGAAAAAGGTTTTGAGTTTTCTCTCTCGCGCAAAAGAAACTCACATAGTCGTCAAGTAAATACGGATTTACTAAAGGACGAGTAGGTGAGCTAAACGATCATGTAGTGTTTACTAAACGATCGCATAGTTTTGCTAGACGATCGCTTGTCCAAAGTAAACGGTCGTGTAGAGTCTGTAGGCAACAGATCGAGCTAAACGATGAACTAAACGACCACATAGCTTTTGCTATACGATCACTTAGCTTTATTTAAACGATTGGGCATCGACCTATATGATAGGTCTTCGCCATCTCCCACTTGTCCAGTCATGTATGCGATCGGTGTTTTCTCCTTTGTCTATCTCATACCAAGTCCGTACAGAGCCCACCCTCTGGATCTCACACTGAGAATACCAAGGTAGCCTTATTGGTGGTGTCAGACTCAACTTCATACTGTCGAGGTTTTCTAGAGGCCATTCGTGGTGTTGCGAAGAAGTTGATGCTGTTGTGGAGGAGTTCGTGGCTAAGGAGATCGTTGAGGACGAGTGCGAAGAGTTCGTGTTGTGTTGCGGTCGTGTAGATCGAGCGTTCGTGGTCGCTATTGTTCGAGCGTTGCGTGGGGATGAGGCGACAATTGTTCGTACGGTTTTTCCTTTTGTGCATTTGTAACTTTCATGCTGTAATTTCTGTATGATTTGTATAATTGTTTTTTTGAAGTCGATTGTAAATGCATTGTCCATTTATAATTATGATTTGGAATAATCTTGTTTCGCTGCTCATGGAAATATCAAATCCGATTTCCTTCAATTGGTATCAGAGCAAGGTTCTCTGATATTCCAAATTACAGATCTGAATTGAATGCATTTTTCAGTCGGGATGGGTTTCTGCATTTGTGGTTAACCATTTTCTGCATTTGTGGTTGCGTTGATGAACATTTTGGGTTTAAATTTCCTTTTTGTTAAAGCTTTAGTTATTACAAAGTGTTAGTTGTAAAGGCCCCTATGTTTTTGGGCGAAATTAACATCACAATCGAGTCTATAATTCAAAAAGTTTGAGTTCATCGAGTCGTTCGTGATGAAGCTTCGGCGCATGGTGATGCAGTTCTCAACGAAGAAGAAGACCAAGCGTTGGTCGGATCGTGTAGCCTCAGGTAAACGATCGTTGGGATTTAACTAAGCGATCGTTTAGATTTTATTTCTAGACGATCGTGTAGTATTTTTTAAACGACCGCTTCACTAATGCTAAGCGATGGGGTAGATTGTTTACTTTATCACGTAGAGTTTGTTGCGCGATCGCATAGGCGCTGGAGGTAGGCGATCGTAGTGGGAGCATACGATGCTCTTTGTTTAGTAGAAGGCGTGCGCTAGATGATCGTGTAGTTAGCAAGCTTCATCGCTTAGTTACTACCTATGTGATCGCGCGTATGCGATACGGAGGCATTAGCTAAGCGATCACTTAGGCGATGGTGCTTTGCGGCATCGTAGTCGTTTAGATGATCGCGGAAGGTGGGCGTTTTGCGGAGCGCGCTAAGCGATCGTGTACTTCAGGCTTCATCGCTTGGTAAAGGTACATGATCGTATAGTAATAGCTAAACGGTAATGCTAAACGATCATTTAGCTGTGGAAGTACTGGTAGACGATAGAGTAAAGAGTTTGTTTTATCGTGTAGACGATTGCGGGGTACTTAGTACACGATGGTTGGAGAAGTGACGTTTTGCCGAACAGTTCAAGACCCAGTTCGCCTGTTTGAACCGGAAACTCATTATCTTTGTAATAGTTAGCTTTCTTTTTGTGATTTTAAGGAAATTTTACCCGGTTCATCAACATTTATTGTTTATACATGTGATGTATGCTACTTATATGCCAAAGTATTTGTCATATAGTTAAAACCCACCTTAGGTTGTGCAGTTGTTCATGCATCATGTATTATAAATGTTATAATCAAGCATGAAGAAATTACTTGAGAGCATGCGCATGCATCATGAAATATAAGAGTTATATTTTTCATGCAGTAAGTACTATCATGCATCATCCTTTTATTATAAGTGTTATAGACTAAGGGTGAATGGAAGCATGTTTTGCTTGTTTCATTGTTGTTTTGTATAAGTGTTATATAAAAGAAGTAGCAATGAATGGACAATGCATTGAGCATGACACTTAGGCTGTTTATAAGTGTTATGAATGCCTTGCATGTGTTAGCCTCACATTGTTGTGGTTGTTTCCATTTATAA
>NC_052357.1:17195241-17278744 GCF_009727055.1 Benincasa hispida | reverse complement strand
TAGGACGAACAATCATCTACAGTAATCAAACTACTGAAGCACTTCTTAAGATGCGTTGCAGGAGGATGAGTGATTTCAAATGGTACAAGGACATTTTTATGGAGCGAATTTATAACCTTACATCCTGTGGAGACGAAATCTGGAAACAAAAATTTGTAGAAGGATTACCTCCTTATATTGCCAAAAAATTTTATCAGAAGATGTTTGAGATCTTTGAAGTAAATAAAATCAACTGGAACTCTCTCACCTACGGAGACATTACCAGTAACATTCAAGCATTGTGCTTAAGTCTTTGTAAAGACAACAAACATAATCAAAGAATCATCAAAGATGCAGATTATCGAAAGGAATAAGGAACTTTCTGCAAACAATACGACGTTGAACAAGATCTACTGCCTTCAAAGACAAAGAAGAAATCTTCTAATAAATTCTACAGAAAAGGACGATGAACGAAAGAAGAAGAAAAACTCCGAAAGAGGAAGTACTACAATAGAAATAAGAAGTATTCCAAAAAGAAAGGAACCACTTGTTTCCGACGCAACAAAGAGGGTCACTATGCTAATAAATGCCCCTTGATAAAAAAAATCAACACCCTAGAGATTGACAATGACCTAAAACAATCTCTTCTCTTTGCCATCCGTTTTGAAGATGAAATTTCTATTTCAGAAGAATCATCTTCCGAGGGACTAATCAATGAAGTTATTGAAGATTCCTCCTCTGAAGGATATTCTTCTGATTCCTCTCAACATTCAGAAGAGGTTGTCCCTTGTGCAGGATGTATCAATGTTTTAACAAGAGACCATGAGCATCTACTTGATCTAATAGAAGAGTTTCCTAATGAAATATCTCAGAAAACGGTCCTCCTAAAACTTAGAAAGTCTCTAGAAGGCCAAATATGAAGCCTCAAGTCTTGGAGCCAATTCAATATTCCTTTCAAGAAATACTCAATCGGGTGAGTCATTCCAAGAACCTGTAAAGGCTTCTGACCTCCACACGAAAGTCAAGAAAATCAAAAGGGAAGTCACCATCAATAAGCAATGGTTGTCGATCCTAGAAAATGCATTCAATGATTTCCAACAACAATCAACAAAAGCGATTACCCTAGGAGAAACTTCAAGAGTCCAAAGAGATGATATAGAGGGAATCAACCATATCAGTAAAGTCTACAATAAAAGATGGTTATCTAAGGTCACCATTAAGGTCCAGGATTTTAAGTTTAAAGCAGTTGCCTTACTAGATATTGGAGCAGACCAAAACGTCATCCAAGAAGGATTAATACCCTCAAGGTATTTTGAAAAAACAATGGAAGTTCTGAGAGGAGCCAACAACCAGAGACTTCACATTAATTATAAGTTGCCAAAAGCGCATATTTGTAAAGGAGATGTGTGTTTCGTTAACACATTTCTTTTAGTCAAAGACCTATCGGAGGAAGTTATTCTGCGCATACCCTTACTCAATTATACCCTTTTCACGTTTCTGAGAAAGGATTATCATCTAAAAAATTTGGAAAAATAATGACTTTTCATTTCTATCATCTGTTAACATCTAAGAACATTTCAAATATTGAAGAAGAAATCCAGCAGTTTATCAATAGGATTTCTAAGAAAGAGAAGAAAATTGAGTTAATTCAAGATGACATTCAAAATAAGAAGGTTGCTGACAAAATTACTAAGCCTTCGGTCCGGAAGAAAATCAAGCATCTGCTAAAGAAAATGGAAGCTGAAATTTGTTCGGACATCCCAAATTCCTTTTGGGCCCACAAAAAGCATATAGTTGAGCTCCCTTATATCAATGGCTTCAATACAGTCAGGATCCTTAAGCCTACCTCCTCAACCATCAACAACACTGTTACGTCCTTCGGAAGCAAACAACTCAAATAAGAGACCCATGAGGCCATTTTCAAATTTAATTCCCAAAAACCCATCAACATTTTCCCAAGTGGTAAAGCCAAATATTTTCCAACCGAGGCCACCAATTTCAGAATATTTGACTAAAACAATAATGGTCGATCTAATGATTGAGTCAGAGTTTGACAAACCATCCATTCAAGAAGTATGTTCTCAAGTATTCCCTCACGGATTCAACTGTCTTCCCGAAGATGTATAAAAACCAGAACTTTCTATGAATTCATCTTGGTGGACACCAAATCCATGGAAATTACTCATGTTCTGGTCGTTCCAATCCTTAAAAAATTGTATTCTCAAAATTAAAAATATTCAAAGTGCTAACTCCATCCTATTAGAATCAAGGGGTGTTTGTAGCAAAGAAATTCTAAAAAATCATCAAACCTCAAACATATACATACCGTGACTATATGCGAGTATGATATAATATTTTCTGGTTTCAAGCATACAACCATTCTTGGTTTGTGACATTTTGTAAGCAAGCTTACAAAATGCATTTTCCAAATTGGTTTCAAGCATGGTGGAACTATTTTGGACTATCAAAAGAAATCTTCCCAGTAGAAGTCCAAAGGTCTTACGACCTTTTTCAAAATAGCATTTATGCGTCTCCCTTTTCAAATACGTTTAGATTTGCATTATATTTTCAAATTTCGTGGATTTTTTGTTGGAATTTCCGACTAGGACCATATGAAAATTTCAAAGTCTTAAACAAAGCACCAAGGATCAATTAGTGGGAAAAGCTTGACTACTCTCATCTAGAAGCGTCAAAGCTAAAAGATTGGTTCAAAGTCAATGTTCACTTCAAGACTTATCTCATCAAGAAGATGAACAATTTACTTTGACAAAAAATTTAATCATGAGTTCTCTCATTGGAGTAGGATCACACACTGATTTTACTTCAGTTCTCAATACAGTCATCAAGTAGTTATTAGACCATGAAGAAAGTCAAGAATATACAAATTCTTCTGCATCAGTAAATAATGAAGTCGAAGATGACGAAGTTGATTATGATCCCTTCGCCGATTACGACATCAATGACCCATTTTTAGACTCACAGCCAAATTAGTCTAAGAAATGGTTACTCAAATGCTTATTTAAATTTAAAATTATGTAAATTATTTAAATCGTTTTTGTACAAAGGTGTGTAATCACTCTGTAATTATTATCGCCGTTCAAAAGAACCTACATTTGAGGCAGAGATGATGGAGATAGTATGTTTTGAAGTGGACGAACCACCCACCGGCCACAGCGATTAGCTGAAGATTGGAAAGCTCGGACAGATCACTGTGAGAGAAATGACTATAATATCCCATTAACTCATAAGGATTACGTTGGACAATTAAAGTAGGCGGGGTAACCGAAGGAGTAAGACCCTGGATCGTAGTCTCATAAGAGTTGATATGGTAGATTCTGTTATATTCTACCATTGACGACGACTTCAAAGCTCCACAGAAGATGTGAGTTATGCATGCTAATACACGAGGAGGGCGAGGCAGTTGAGAGGATCGATATACTTGTAGATTATTCGCTGAACTTAACTTTTTCTCTATGATATTAATTATTGCATAAAGATATATATATATTAAGTTAGACGTTAAACGAACTACAACATATTCCAAAATAAAAGTTACAAACTACACTAGAGCCATGCTTACCAATTCTATAATAAAAGTTAGTGTAATTATTAATGAGATTTCAGATAGACCAATCGTAATGAGTCACAATTGCAAATGTAATTAGATTTACAAATCTTTCACATTTATTGTTATTGCAGGGGTTCAATTGAAATCGAAGAAGCTCAACAATTTGCTTATTTTGTCCTCCTTTCATACCTTCATGAGTGTACAACGAATTTATTGTCAATGAATTGACTTTTCCATTGTCATTAAATAAGCTAAAAACATGTGCACTTACATAATGGGTTTTGTTATATTTTTGTTTAGTACAATAATTATGGTATCAAATTTTCAACAAGATCGATATTTTCACATTTCTATATGGATTCGATAATGAGATATGTGGTAGATTGAAATTCATTATATCACAAAAAAATCAAATAAAACATACAAATATAAACAACAAAATGTCATTAATAAGAATATAATAGAAATCACCAATGATAAATATATTAATGTGGTTAAATTTTATTTTTAAAAAAGAATAATTTGTTTACAAAATAAAAATATTTATTACTAATTTAAACATGGTTTTGAAACTTTACATAACACAATTAAAAACCGCAATAATTACTATCATATTAGAATTGATATATATGATATAAAAATATGAAGTAATTATTATGCAACAATTACAAAATACAATAAACGATCAGGCACAATCGTATGTCAATTAAACTATACTCAGTTTGAGACAGGGAATTTATATTATTTTATAGTTGCAAATTGAAATAATATTAAGAATCATTATGATATAGAAAATATTGAGTTTGTATTATGTAACAATTAAAGTAGCAGCACTTAAACGATCAGGTATAAAAGTATAAAGTATAAATTTTGGGTCTGTTCAGATTATTTTAATTTTTTTAAATAATTTATTTTTAAAATTATACCCTTAAAAAAAGTTATATCAAACACACTATATTAGGTGACATAAATTGGAGGGAGTACAATGGTGGTTGAAAAAATAAATAAAGAATAATGGTAAATAAATGTTCTTAGGTAGAATTTGACCGAAGAAAATTAAAAAAAATTAAGTAATAAAAATATAAAATATATAATGCAATAATATTTTTGGTTGAATTTATATAGGTAACGATCAAGTGCGCAACCAATTCAAGACTTCTCTCTTAAGACAATAATAATAAAAAAAAAAAAAAAAATTACCATACTACTTATATTTCATGAGTCTTTTCCATTATTCTATACCAGATATATATACTCGCCTTTTGCTACAAAATTAAGAATTAAAAATAAGGAAATAAATGAAAACAAAATAGTTTATATTTCATGTTCTTTAAGATATTTTGTTAATAGATTCAATAATTTGATTTTGAATTTAAACACTTGTCCAAAATGTGTTTTTATAATATATTTATAGACCATAAAAGTAATGGTAGCTATTGACTTAATAGATTTGAAATAAAATATTATTGATTTATTTATGAGCAATGTTTTATGTTAAAATTTTATATAAGTTATTAATTTAAAATATCAATATAGTTTTATAATGTATTTATATTATATATAATTTTATTTTCACAAAAAAGAATTGAGTTTATGAACATAGGCTAAAAGTATATTTTCAACTTTTAATTAATAGAATTTGAAAATAATTTTTTAAAAAATATGTTGCCAAATTCCATATTCCTCGAACTCAAATAATAAAAAAAACGTAAAAAAAATATAAATTGGCTACTACCAAAGCACCACGTTTTTTTTTTGTCAATAAAATTAATTGACACCCACTAGGCACGAAAGGGGACCGAAATGATCTATCCATATAGTTTCATCAATAAAACAAGAAGGGAAATAGAATCCCAAAAGCCTTCTGCCATTTCTGATTTAAAAAAAAGAAGAAAATAGTTAAAAGAATTTCAAAACGAATAGCAAAACGAAACTATTTAAAGTAAATTTGGCATAGAATATGTGTCTATTGTTTCCTAAATATTAGGAGTGCGAACAAAATCTCACATTGATTAGAGAAAGAGTGATCATAAAATTATATAATTGAAGATAATTATTTTCTATTGGGTATGAAGATTTTTTTGTGATAGGCAAAAACAAAGCCACTAGGAATTTATGCCTAAAGTATACAACTTGAATTTGGCATACTTAGACTTTCATACATCTATAAATATCTACATATTTTCTAAAGAGCTTATTATTTGTAGTGTGGAAAATTTGAATAATTTTGAACTGCTTAGTTTGAAGACAATGGCCTCAGCAATGTCTAAACCAAGGTAACAATATCTTCTCTCTTTACTATCCTTATTACCGACATCTGAACTTTTGCACACAATCTTCCCAAGCTCTTTGGCTATGTACAAAATTACTCTCGTAGGCGGCTGCATGGGAAGGTGGCTCTCATTACAGGAGCTGCCAGCGGCATTGGCAAGGAGACGGCGAGGCTATTTGTAGCTAATGGCGCCTTCGTTGTCGTAGCCGATATCGACGACAAATTGGGCCAGAAAGTGGTAGCCTCCATTGGCATCGACCAAGCCAGCTTTCACCACTGCGACGTAAGAGACGAGAAGCAAGTTGAAGAAACAGTGAACTATACCGTCGAAAAACACAGCAGACTTGACATTCTCTTTAGCAATGCCGGCATCACAGACCCTGTCATTTCTTCAATTCTAACGCTTGATATGTCCAACTTTGACAACGTAATGGCAACCAATGTCCATGGGGTATGTTACATATATTGCCGTAGTTAATCCTAAAGTTTAACCTGATAGGTTACACTATGTTTAATTTTTTTTTTTTCATTCGTCTAAAAGGTTGTTGCAACGATCAAGCACGCTGGACGAGTAATGGTAGAGCGAAAGATACGAGGGTCAATCATTTGCACGGCGAGCATAGCAGCGGTGATTGCCGGGACACCACCACTAGCATATACAAGCTCAAAGCATGCAGTGTTGGGGGTGATGAGGTCGAGCTGCGGGGAGCTCGGGGCGCATGGGATTAGGGTGAACTGCGTGTCGCCACATGCGGTGGCGACACCATTGACCTGTCGGGCTTTCGGTTTGGAAGAGAGTGAGGTTGAAGAGATTGTTTGTTCATCAGCAAGCTTGAAGGGTGTGGTGTTGAAGACTAGCCATATAGCTGATGCTGTTTTGTTTCTTGCTTCGGATGAATCAGCTTATATAAGTGGTCAAAACTTGGTTGTTGATGGAGGCTTCACTGTGGTCAAATCAGTAATGTGATTTCTCCTTTTAAGGTTTTATTGTGTTTTGAATCATACGCAATATTATTCCAACCTTCAAAACTTTAAGGACTTGTTTGTTACTTTGGTAGAAAATTTGAAAACATGTGATATCAGTGAGGATAAAGCTATATTTCATGTAATTTTCAGATGGGTTGGATAGAGGATTTAGAAATTGAATTTTAATTTAGACATTGTTTAAAAATGTGTTTGATGTTATATATTTATAAATCATCAAAATAGTTGTAGTTACCCACTAATATTTAGTTAACAATAAACTATTATTAGCTTATTTAGGAATATGATTTAAGGTAAACAATTTAGATAATTATTATTTTGTAATAGGACTATTTTTAAATATAAGACAATAAACAAAAATATTTACAATTAATAGCAAAATATCAAAGTCTATCTATGATAGCGATATACTACTTGACACAGATAGTAGTCTATTGTAATATTATATAATAGATAGACTTGGAAAATTTATGATAAATTATATAATATTATATCGCTATCATAGATAGACTTTAATGTTTTGCTATTAGTTGTAAATAATTTTAGCAGTTTTGTTATTTAAAATAATTTTCCTTTGTAATATTATATAATTTATGATAAATTATATAATACATATTATATTTTTTAAGAAAATAATTGAGTTTATAACATGACATATTATATTTTCAGATTTTTTTTATCTTTATTTCGTTGGGTTGTATATCCTAAAACTCACAGTTTGTAAAATTAAACATATTCTATTCGTAATAAAGATGTTATTGAGGTTTTATTCAATAAAACTGTTATTGAATATATAAATTGCACTAAATCCAATAAACTAAGATGACTATTACATGAGTAATTGGACTTTATATGAAAACATAAGAGTGGATAAAGTTCAAGTAAATAGCCAAAACGGTTTATAGTATACGGATAAGGCTGGGAATCTTATTATGGAAATACTATCGGATGCAGTACACTTTGTATTTAGTACAAACGATGTGATCCTAAATTGTTCATGTGGAGACATACGAGTGGGGGCATCTTATGCAAAGAGTTTTTATAAGACTGGACTAAGAAATAAGTCATTATTACTTTATAACACTGTTTACTGTTAAAGACCGACTATTTCGAATCAATGACCTAGGTAACTTGACTTTAATCCTGAGCTAACTATGAACTCTTATTTATTCAGGATTATCTTTAAATTTGCATGGGTGAGGATTGACTCAATAGCGCTAGCTCAATAAATCTCCTATTTCAGGGGTAAGACGAGATAGATAGCTGAGGACATAGGATGCAAGATGGAATTCACTCTTACCCGCTTTGAAGGATAGTAGAGAGGTTGTTCAAGTGTTGACTCCGGGTCTTGAACAATGGAGCCCATCCTCTCATTGACCCGAGAGGGACTTGGTTTGGTGATTTGATCACAAACCAATTGTTCATTAGAGGATCAGTGGTACTTAAAGAGCAAGATTTAATCTTAGGGGTAAAACAATTTTTAACCCAGTCGTTATTATGAACAACTTGTGAAGGGTCGACTTACTAATTATGGTTAAATCAAGTGGACAAAAATATATCTACAATGAGGGGAGTACAACTACTGGGTTTTAGTGGAATGACACGGTAGAGTTTAGCCAATTAATCTCGGATCGTTGGAGCTGATGAAATGTAGGTTCATTAGATCCCCTACTAGCTCACAAACGGATTAAACATTAGAATAACGCGATGAGTAAATTTGAAACATTCAAATTCGAATTAAGGGAATCAGTAATTATATGTGATATAATTACACGTTTAATTATCGAATTAAACGAAATTGGAGAATTAAATAATATTTGATTTAAATATTAATTACATGAATAGGGATTCATGATTATGGAATTGGTGTTTTAATAATTTAATATTGTATATTAAATTATTTTAATTAATTAAATTTTTTACTTAATTATTTAAATAATTTTTTTTTAAATTAATTATTTGAATTAATTTTATTTAAAAAATAAAATTTGATTTTTTTTCAAAAATAAAATATATAAATTAATTTTGTTTTAATTTGATTATATTTGGAAAATTAAATAAAATATTAAAAAATCGATTTAATTGAATTTTTTTTAATTAGGTTGAAATTGGTTTTAGAGGGTTTTTCCCACTTTGGATGCCAAATGTTCACTTAGTTTTAATGGTTTTCGTGTCATTCTCACATCAAATTAATTTTAATGGGTGAGCTGAACAAAACTCAATAGTCTTAGCTGAGGTTGATGGACATGCAATTTGTAATTTTGCTGATTTGTTGAAGAAAAGTTCTTCAACACAAGAACACCAAACACCAAAAAACTTGTCCAACCTCCAAAAAATTCAACCTCATTTTGGAATCCACCTTCCAATCTAAGGTTCTAGAGAAGAGTAGGGAAGATCAAGTGGTGATCTACTATTTACTGGAGACGATATTCAAGCTGGATTTGAAGATTTGAGGAATTATTCAAAGGTAAATTTCAAAAACCCTACTTTTATATTTTGAACTTTCATGTTTCTTAGCTAAAATTGATGGAACTAGAGTGCTTAAAATCCTAATTGCTTCCGTATGTTGAATGTCAACGTCGACAATTGGTATCAGAGCATGATTTAAACATTCAATTCATGTTAATTTTAGTTTGCTGGGTGTTTTTCATAGGTAGCATGAAAATGGGTACTGATATGGATTTCTTTTTCCAGTTTTGGCATTAGATTCCTTTTCAATTCATTGTTAATTGTTGTAATTGACTCTTTGTTTAAGGGTCTTAGTGTGTGATTAAGTATCTGTAAATTTTTTAGAGTCAATAGAGTTGTAATTGGGTAGGAACTAAAGAAAGAAGCAAGAAAGGTCAGCTACAGAAAACCAGTTTTAAAGCTACTACCACGCAGCGTTGCAACACTTCCCTTAGAGCGTTGCAACGTTGCTCTTCGTTCAACACAGTTTTTAAAGAACATTTTGAAGCGTTGCAACGCTATTTTAAAGCATTACAACGTTGTGCTTCATTCACTCCAGAAATGTGCACGTGCGACTCGGAAAATTCGAGGGTGGATTGGTTCGGTTCGTGGAGGACTGATTCAACTCATTTTGGAGCCTTGAAGGTTTGGTTCAAGTGGTTTGGGTCCAATTCGAGTTGGTTCGTGCGGTTCAGAGGCTGTTTGAAGCTATTTCTAATTATTATTGTAATAATTTAGGTTGTTTGCTTGCTTAGGATGCCAAAACTAGTCCAAATTAGTGTGTGTTTAAGTATTTATGCATTATGAATATATGTTATAATTAATAAAATATTTTATGTGCATATAGTATATCATGTAGATTTAAAATCCTACCACAGAAAGCATGTAATAATACATTGAAAGTATGTTATAAATAGTTATAATATATAATATGTATGTGTTAGGGTTTCATATTTAATATAAAGTGTTATATTAAATTGTGAAATGCTTGATTTATGTTATGGATGAAAAACATGTCTACAATTTTCTAAGTTGTTATAAAAATGGTTTAGACATTTAAAATCCATAACAAAGATAAGATGCATGCTCACCTAGTGTTTACAAATAACAACTTGTTTTAATAGTTAAAATAGGTCGTTATCTTGTAAAACTTTGGTTACAAACTCACCCAGGCTAAAATCCTGTCTAAAGCTAGAGGTACTTAAGTTGACGATTTACAGAACACCTGCTACCTGGAGCTTTTAGCCGGTTCTTGAGCATGTTAACCCGATTTTATGAGCATGTATGAGTGGTGTGATGTTTTATAATTGGTTTATCACCTAGACATCGTAGGTTAATCTAAATATACACGTTATACTTGGAAAATCACTTAGACTTAGGTTATTTTATTAGCCAAAATATACCTAAGTAAATATTTACCTAAAACAAATAGAACAATTTAGTGAGAGGTTAATAACATATATGATATGTTGTTCACAGCTGTCACATCCCTAAAAGTTCACACTGTGAGATTCATGCTTAGCTTTGTGTCACCCTAGAATTGACGTCCATTCGAAAAGCGTTTGCATGGGTCAATAGCAAAGTGAATAGGGGAAATAGTTTATAGTAAGTGAGTGAAGGATGTGTATCAACATATCCTATAGTCTCTTCCATTACTTTGGACAGTGAGATTCCTATATTGCATTTACTTGTCGTTTTTAGGCGACATAAGCTAGTCATTTTACGATGGCTATCCCCTTGGAGGGTTGTAACATGGAATTCGAAACAACTCAAACTCTAGAAATGGATAGGATTTCTTAGGTCTGTTCCCAACCTTAACTTTGCAATTCGGTAGCATCATTGGGACCGACCTTTGAGGTTTAAAACTTGAGGGTTACACTTATAAGAGTTACTAAGTGTTAGTAAGTTCTTGACAAAAAACGATAACTAAATGACCATACAAATAAGAGTTATTCTTGAATTAGTATTTAGTCAAGAATGTCTTGCTTCAGTGAAAGAGTATTTGACTGCCCTTCGGTAGCATCTATTCTGACTCACTAAAGTATCGTTGCAAATAAATAATGAAATTTGAGTACATTATTACTTTTGCTAAATTTTGATTGGATATAAAAGCAATTTACTGATTAGAATTTGTTTATATTTTCAGCATGTTGAATTCTTCTAAAGTACTCGCTTTCAACATGTTTAACGGTCTTAATTTTTCAACATGGAATATAAGCGCAATACTAGCAGATGATGATTTAAAATTTGTTTTAACAGAGGAATGTCCTCCATTTTCTAGCTCATCTGCAAACCAAAGAGTTTGGAATGCATATGAGAGATGGATTAAGACAAATAAAAAGGCTCGAATCCATATCTCAACAAATATATCCGATATACTAGCTAAGAAATTCAAGAACATGGTTTACACTAAAGAAATGATTGATTCGTTACATACATTATTTGGACAATTGATTATCAATGATATTGTTAAAAAATGTTTATAACCAAAACATAAATTATAGAATCTTTGTTAATGAACAAGTTCTGAATATGTTAAAAGTAATAAACACAAATGTTATAGATGAGGAAACTAAGAAAGCACAACAAAGTAAATATGATTTACTTGTCATTGAGAAATGTTTAGTGGAAAATGATAAATTAATCTGGATATTAAATTCAGGTGCTGCTAACCATATTTGCGCTTTCACTCAGGAAACTAGTTCCTGGAGGCAACTTACAGAAGGCGAAACAACTATTAAGGTAGGGACCAGAGAGGTTGTCTCAGCTAAAGCACTGGGTGATATGAAGTTATTTATTTAAGATAAATCCATTTTACTTGAAAGTGTTTATTACATTCCTTCCATGAGAATGAATTTAATATCTATCTCATGTTTGCTAGAACAAAAGTACAAAGTCTCTTTTGAATATAATGAAGTGTTCATTATTTCAAAAGGTATTAAAATATATTCTGCAAAACTAGAAAATAACTTATATGTGTTAAAACGAACTAAGGTAAGAGCTGATCTGAGTATAAAGATGTTTAAAATAGCTGAAACTCAAAATAAGAAACGAAATTTTTTTCCTAATGCCTATCTTTGGCACTTAATACTAGGTCACATTAATCTCAGTAGTATTGGGAGATTGGTTAAGAGTAGACTTCTAAATCAGTTAGAAGACAACTTTCTACCACCATGTGAATCTTGTCTTTAGGGTAAACTGACCAAAAGATCTTTTACAGAAAAAGGTCTTAGAGCTCATACATTCAGATCTTTGTGATCCAATGAATGTTAAAGCCCAAAGAGAGTATGAATATTTCATCAGCTTTATCGATGATTATTCTAGATATGGCTACATTTACCTAATGCATCATAAGTCCGAAATCCTTGAAAAGTTCAATGAATATAAGGCAGAGGTTGAGAACCAATTAGGTAAAAAGATTAAAATATTTCGATCAGATGGAGGTGACGAGTATATGGACTTAAAATTCCAGGACTATTTGATAGAACATAGAATTCAGTCTCAACTCGCAGCACCCGATACACCTCAACAAAATAGGGTAGCAGAAAAGATAAATAGAACGTTGTTGGACATGGTTCGTTCAATGATGAGTTATGCACATTGCCTAATTCGTTTTGGGGACATACAGTAGAGGCTGCTTTGTATATTTTGAACATAGTTCCCTAAAAAAGTATTTAAGAAACACCTTACGAGTTATGGAGAGGGCATAAAAGTAATTTACGTCACTTCAGGATTTGGAGATGTCCAACATATGTGTTGGTGCAAAATCCAAAGAAACTGGAATGCTGTTCAAAAGTATGCCTATTTATAGGATACCGTAAAGAGACAAAAAGTGGTCAATTCTATGATCTTCAAGAAGATAAAATATTTATATTGACAAATGCAACATTCTTGGAGGAAGATCACATAAAAAATCATCAACCTTGCAATAAGCTAGTATTAAATGAAATGTCCACAGAAGCTACAAACAAATCAACAAAGGTTGTTGATCAAGCTGGTCGTTCAACAAGAGTTGTTGATGAAACTGGTACTTCACATCCTTTCAAGAGTTCAGAGTGTCTCGATGTAGTGGGAAGGTTGTTTAGTAGCCTAGCCGTTACATGGGTTTGATAGAAACTCAAGTCATCATACCTGATGATGGCTCAGAGGATCCATTGATTTTTTAAACAGACAATGAAAGATGTGGATAGAGATCAATGGATAAAAGCCATGAACCTTGAAATGAAGTCTATTTACTTCAATTCAGTATGGGAAATTATAGATCAACTATAAGGGATAAAACCTATTGGTTGAAAATGGATCTACAAGAGAAAACGAGACCAAGCTTGTAAGGTACATATCTACAAAGCTAGACTCATAGCAAAAGGGTTTACCCAAAGAGAGGGGATGGACTATAAAGAAACCTTCTCTCTGGTTGCCATGATCAAGTCTATTAGAATACTCTTATCCATAATTGCTTTTTATGATTATGAAATATGGAAAATGGATGTCATGATAGTCTTTCTGAATGGCTATCTTGAAGAGAGTAACTATATGTCTCAACCAGAGGGGTTTATAAAACAGGGCCAAGAGCAAAAGGTTTGCAAGCTTAAAAGATCCACTTATGGGTTGAAACAAGCATCTCGATCCCTGAATACAAAATTGGACATTACGATCAAATCTTATGGCTTTGAACAGAATGTTGATAAACCTTGTGTTTACAAGATTGTCAACAAGACTGTAGCTTTTCTGGTTTTTTATGCAGATGATATTCTACTCATAAAAAATGAAGTAGAATTCTTAGCTGACATTAAGAGATGGCTAGCTTCACAATTCCAAATGAAGGATCTGGGAGATGCATATTATATTCTTGTAATCCAAATAGTTCGGAATTGCAAGAACAAAATAGTAACATTATCTCAAGCATCTTATATAGACAAGATGTTGTCTAAATATAAAATGAAATATTCCAAAAGAGGCATGTTACCTTTTAGGCATGGAATTCATTTATCTAAGGAACAATGTTCTAAGAAACCTCAAGAAGTTGAGGTTATGAAAGGAATTCTGTATGCATCAGCAATTGGAAATTTTATGTATGCCATGTTGTGTGCACGCCCCAACATATGCTATGCAGTTGGAATAGTCAACAAATATCAGTCGAATCCTAGATATGAGCATTGGACTATCGTTAAGAACATCCTCAAGTATCTTCGAAGAACGAAGAACTATATGCTCGTGTATAGTACTAAGGATCTGATCCTTACAACATACATTGATTTTGGTTTTCAGATGGATGTGGATTCTAGGAAATCAACATCGAGATCAGTATTCATTCTGAATGGATGAACTATAATATGGAGGAGTATAAAACAAAGTTGTATTGCTGACTCTACTATGGAAGCGGAGTATGTAGCTGCATATGAAGCAGTCAAGGAAGCACTATGGCTTAGAAAGTTCTTGACCAATTTGGAAGTGGTTCCAAATATGCATCTGCCGATCACCCTCTATTGTGATAATAGTGGAGCAGTTGCAAATTCCATAGAACCAAAAAGCCATAAGCATGCAAAGCACATCAAGCGCAAGTATCATCTCATTAAGGAGATAGTACACTGAGGAGATGTGATCATCACATAGATAGCCTCAAAAGACAATTTAGCTGATCCTTTTAGAAAGGCTTTCTCGACTGAAGTGTTTGAAGGTCACCTAGTGGGACTAGGACTACGAGATAGACAAATCTAAGGCAAGTGGGAGAATTAACGGGTATCTAATGCCCTAGTTTATTGTATTTATTCTTTCATACTCAACATTGTATATATTTGTATATATGCAAACCCACTGAGTTTTTAGTCCAAGTGGGAGTTTATTTGGTTGTATATTCTAAAACTCGCAGTTTGTAAAATTAAATATATTCTATTTGCAATAAAGATATTATTGAGTTTTTATTCAATAGAATTGTTATCGAATAAGTAAATTGCACTAAATCCAATAAAGTAAGATCCATGGCTATTACATGAGTACTTGGACTTTATGTGGAGACATAAGAGTAAATCAAATTCAAGTAGATAGTAAAAACGCTCTATAGTATGCGGATAAGGCTGGGTATCTTATTCTGGAAACATTATCAGATGCGGTCCACTTTATATTTAGTACAAACGAAGTGATCCTGAATCGTTCATGTGGAGACATACGAGTGGAGGCGTCCTATGCAAAGAGTTTGTATAAGACGAGACCAAAAATAAGTCACTCTTACTTTATAATCATGTTTACTGTTTAAGATTGACTATTTCAAAGCGATGACCTAGGTAACTTGACCTTAATCTTGTGGTAACTATGAAATCCTGTTTATTCAAGATTATCCTTAGATTTTCATGGGTGATGGTTGGCTCAACAACGTTAGCTCAATAAGCCCCTTGTTTCAGGGGTAAAACCAGGTAGATAGCTGGGGACATAGGGTGCAAGACGAGATTCACTCCTACACGCTTTTAAGGATAGTAGCGAGGTTGTTCTCTTAAATGTTGAGTCAGGTCTTGAACAAGGGGTCTCACCTTCTCATTTGCCCGAGAGGGACTCAGTTTGGGGATTGGATCATAAACCAATTGTTCATTAGAGGATCAATTGGACTTAAGGAGCAAGATGTAATCTCGGGGGTAAAACAACTTTTGACCCAGCCGTTATTACGAATAACCTATGAAGGATCGATTTATTGATTATGGTTAAATCAAGTGGACATAAATATATCTACAGTGACGGGAGTGCAACTACTAGGCTTTAGTGGAGTGACCTAGTAGTTAACGAATGTTGATTAATTCGATTTAAAGAGTTTTGTCAATTAATCTCGGATCGTTGGAGCCCATGATTTGTAGGTCCATTAGGTCCCCCTACTAGCTCACAAACGGATTAAACCTTAGGATAGCGTGATGTGTTAATTTCAAACATTCAAATTTGTATTAAGAGAATCGGTAATTATATGCGATATAATTAAATGTTTAATTATCAAATTAAACGAATTTGAAAAATTGTATAATATTTAAATTTGATTTAAATATTAATTACATGAATATTTGATTTATAATTCATGGTTGTAGAATTGGTGTTTTAATAATTTAATATTGGATATTAAATTATTCTAATTAATTAAATTATTTAAATAAAATGTATTTAAAATTAATTATTTGAATAATTTTTATTTAAAATTTAAAATTTTATTTTTGCGAATATTCAAATATATAAATTAATTTTCTTTTAATTTGATTTTTTTTGAAAAATTAAATTAAATATTAAAAAATTGATTTCATTGAATTTTATTTAAAATTCAATTGAAATTTGTTTTAGTGGGGTTCTCCCACTTTGGACACAAAATTTTCACTTAGTTTTAATGGTTTTAGTGTCATTCTCCCAACAAATTAAATTGCATGGGTTAATTGGACAAAACACAGTGGTTTTGGCTGAGGTTGGACATGCAATTGGTAATTTTGTTAGTATTTTTGTTGAAGAAAAGTTCAACACAAGAACACCAAACACCAAAAATCTTGTCCAACCTCTCAGAAGTTCAACCTCATTTTAGAATCCACCTTCCATCGATGGTCCTAGAGAATAGTAGGGAAGATCAAGTAGCGGTTTACTACCTCCAGGAGAAGATATTCAAACTGAATTTGAAGATTGGAGGAATTCTTCAAAGATAAATTTCAGAAACCTACTTTTTTGAACTTGCATGTTTGTTAGCTAAAATCGATGGAATTAGAGTGCTTAAGATCCTAATTACTTCCGCATGTTAATTGTCAATAATATAATTCTGCATTTTAAAACTTGAAATTTAAAATTTATATACAGTGAAAAAAATAATAATGTTGTTTTTCTTAATTTGCAGTGATTAGATCACAGAATTCCAAAACAATTTTTTGAAACGGAATCTGTATTATTTGCTAAACACATATTTGTTGAACATAGTGAATCTAAAAGTATAAAATAGAATCTAAATTCTCTACCGACCCGATCCTGAATTCTCTACCAAATTGAGGCATGACATTCTAAACCTCGATAACAATCCCTCTTATTACTTATCTCCTTTAATTTTATTCCAACAAACTGCTCTAATTATCGAAAGAGGTTTTCTTGAGCAAAAAAGCATCCCCCAATACACTTCGTCACTTCAGATTTCATGGCTTATTCAGCTCCTGCAGCAGCGTTTTGATGACATCTTTAATTGGGGTTGAGATGCTTCCTTCTCATGTCTATTGGTTTAGACTTCAATTTTTTACTCGATTGCTCAATTTAGGTCTAATGAACTCCAATTTGATTCTATTCATTCAAAGCACTTTAAAATTGTCTTGAGTCACTCAATCTCTACAAAATAGACAAGAAACTACGTGAAATTAATAAATCTAATCTAAATGACATAAAAATCACATAAAAATGCTGTCAATTTCACCCAAATCTCTCCTAATTGGGTTTTCCCTTTCCATTCTCCCAATTCTACTTATCCATCTCTTCTTTCTCTTTCATGTTCACTCCTTTCTCTCAATCTCTCACTTTATGTTAAAAAAAAAAACATTTGGGTTCATTTCAAACTACACATATTTTTGTACAATGCACCTAATGGTTCCATCATATAGTTTTATCACTTCATATAATTTTCTCACTTCATATAATTTTCTTTCTTATTTTCTAAAATATTCTTTATTATTGTTATTGTTATTATTATTTTGTGATGATGGGAGGGACGACAAAAAAAAAAAAAAAAGAAAAGAAAAGAAAAGAAAGAGTGCATCACCCAAAATGCATTCAAATACGAACAATGATTAGGTGTAGCCATTCCTCCTTTCCTTTATACACAAAAAAAAATATTTTTTAATCATTTAAAAAATGAATTGCCACATGGCAGTTTTTAATTGGGTGCATCAGGGGTTGCACAATAAATAGTGAACAGGAGCTGCACCCAAGTATTTTTCTTCCCAGAATGCTAATTTTTGAAAATTAGATGAATCCCAATAATACCACAAGCTAGGAAAAATGTTATTGACAAAAGTAAAGACAAACAGATAGAAGTAATAAGTCGAGAACATGCACACAGAGATTGGTAACCCCGTTCGGTGTAATCGCACCTATGTCTTGGAGGCTTTCCGCCTAGGTGAAAAGAGATCCACTAGAATGTAACTTAGTTTTTACAACATACACTTCAACTAAGATTACATAAAATCAATCTACTCATAACTGAATACAAGCAAGCAAGTTAGGCTCCCCCTAACACTAATACTACTTTCGACGAATCTGCAAATTTAGGCTCTCCTTAAATCTGATGCCACAATAATGACTTTACTCTTTTCACCTACTAGTTGAAAGAACACTCAACAAGAACTTTACCGCAGTACTACGAAGAATCTACTTGGTCAGACCAAGCTTCAAAAGAACTACACGACTTCTGATTATCACACTATATTACGTGGCCACACAGTACACACAAATTTTCTGTTTTTCAATCGATCGACCCTAGAGACAAAAATACGGCTTGCTCTAAAACCACAGAAGAGACAATTAAATGCAATCCTCATAAGGAAAGAAAACCACCAACGACAATAGCTCAAACAAAGAAAAGATTACCCTAACAAATTTTTCACCAATAATGAAAGAATATCTACACCAAGGCAGAGACAAAATATCCAACATAATAAAATAAAATATTCAAAACCATAACAAGTTTCCCCTTCGGCATAAGATTTTCTTTTATTAGCAAACCAACCTAAACACATTGGGGCGAGAGAAAAAAATCATATTAATCAAAATAAATTCCAATACAGCTCGAGCAGTAACAATAACAAGACAAGACGAGATGAGAGAAGAAGAAGGAACAACACAAACAAAAACATCCCAAAACTACAACAACCAACCCAAATAGACAACAACCACCAACTTATTAAATCATCTCCCTCTTTTTCCAAGAAGAAAATCAATCAGATGATGAAGACAGAGAAAATGAAGCATCACTAGAACTCAGAAAAGACACACTTAAAGGATGAACCGATGCATCAATTTCAATTCAGCGATCAATTAAATCACAAATAATAGAGGTCAGGGTACAAGTCTCAGAAGCCAAAATGTAAAAAATGTGGGTCGCAAGCTTAGTAAGAATTAATAAACCACCTTCTGGAACTTACAAATTATCAAGAAGAGGAATGTTAGAAGCCTTGGGAGGGCAGATGTTATGCACATTGTTAGGGACATGAGAATGATGAAAAATGTTGTAACTCAGATTAAGAAACTTGGGAGCAAGGCCATGGACATCATTTAGACTAAGAATAATAGGGCACTGAGACAACAAGATACCAGTAAATAAGCACAACAAACAGATAGGTAGCTTGATAATAAAGGAGTCAACATGTCGAAGAAACTAATTATACACAAATACACCAAAACTAAAAGTAGATAGAGTCCCAATCTGATATAAAAGACTGGTAGAGAAGGATTAGACTAGACCATGAGTCGAAAAGGTATCAATTAGCAATGCCAATTTGAAACAAAATTTTCACACTGAGGGTAGATGCAGACAATTAACCAGATGGAGGCCACTTAAATCGAATACCACTTGTATGTTCAACAACAAGATCTGTAGAGGAGGGATGAGGTTTACGAAGAGGAGAGAATCAGTAACCCTAAGATAAGCATTAATAACAACAGGAAAAATGGTGAAACATGTGCCTTGAATATGGACCTTCTGATAATCAGGACAACTGAAATCGTTGAACTTAGAAGGAAGATTGACAATGAACGACCTCATCAACTGAGGATAAAGAGAATAAAGTCCATAATAGTCTTAAGAAGTCTAACACACTGAAGAAGGTCCATAATTTCCAAATAGGACTTGTCTGGTTAGACAAAATCTTCTCATCATCAATACGCCACTGCACCACATACTTCCATCTCTGAACATTGTCCTCAGTATGAAAGGATATCCCATCAATAGGAACAATAAAAACATTAAAAGGAATTTTATGACGACCAACTCTTGTGCAAAGCTTGTCCTTGACAAAGGCAATGTCTTCTTCACTACTAGAGTTAGAGATCTGCACAGAAGAGTTTGATTTAGTCATGACTCTTTTTCTTAGATGGAGTTCCTTTTGAGCGAGTACGAGTAGAGGGACCACAATCAGCAGACACATTCACAGATGCCCTCTTCTTTAGCTTGCTCAATTGGGCTAGAGGAATATTATCATGAGAGAAAATTGACATAGTTCCTTAGGAGGAGCTCGAGCCAGAAAGGGATTGACCAACATCAGAATCAATAAAGAAGGAAGAAGCCATGACCTTATCATCTGTACTAGGAGTGGAGGCAATCAAAGAAGACCCCATAGGGCTATGCGTGGAGCAAACAACAAAACCCCCCATGTTAAGAAGAATGTCAGTAACTTCTGGGATAACACCAGAATCCTTCTAAGCAGCAATAGAAGAGAAAGGGATAATAGGAACCATTGCACCTTCTTCAATAGCAGAGGTGTGATTCATGCAAGGCTATTAGTTGCATGAAAGTCATGCAATATAAGGCTTGAATTTTGAGTGGAAAAGGGAGAATGCAATCACTTGAAGTTTGCTGAGAAAAAGTGATTGAAGAATTGTTCTTCATATTATCAAAACTAAAAACCTTCTCTCCTTATTCCCTTAATGCAACCGTATTTTGAGTTCCACAACTCAATCCAAGGCACCAAGAGGATAGTAGAGAAGGTCTTGTGGTGGTTCATAAGTAGAAATCAAGGAGATTGCAGTTGAAGATTGTGAATCAAAGGTACTTCAAACTAATGTGGATAACAAAAGGAATTTTTCCCTACTCCCCCCAAACTTACACTTTTGCTAGGCCTTAAGGCTTACATCTGACAAGCCTCCATATTTTTCTTTCTTCTTTTCCTTTTTCAAAGTTTTCTTTCCTAGGAACGATCCCCAGTGTCATTCTCGTTCTAGCTTGCCCCCACGAGATACCTGTTAGCATTTAACTACGAGCAAGAATCATACTTGAGACTAGACACTCACTTTCCAAGTTAAACTTTCACGTAAAGATAACACAAGTATATCATGCTCCACTTCTAGCTACTTTTTGTGGCCAACTTAGAAAGGAGGAGTGCCATCCTAGCTTTTTCTTTCTATTTTCTTAGGTTTTTTTAAAGGACTAGCATAGATATACACATTTTCATATTAAATATTATATTGATAAACATAGTGCGAAAGTTCTCCCTCCACAACTCCCCCCTCCCCCCCCCCCCCCCCCCCCCCCATACTTAAAATAAACAATTGCTTAAGAAAGAGAACCTACAAAAGGGAAAAAGCAAGATAATGATGTCTTAAACAATTGCTTAAGAAAGAAAACCTACAAAAGGGAAAAAGCAAGATAATGATGTCTTGGTTTGGTTGCAAAATGTATGGCTAGGATCTCATGGTACACAAAACTAGTGGGCATGTGGGAAACTAGCCTAGAAAAGTTTCGCACAAATAGACAAATATGAAACTCTTGGTTTTCCATTCTTTTGGGATTGAAAGCAAGGTACACAAAAAAGAGATATGCCCCAAGTATCATCATGAAGAACATCTTTGCACAACAACCAAACAACATGCAACTAAAAGTTTCATAAAAGTAGCCATTACAAATAATGCCCAACAAAACCAAAATAATAACTAGCATAAAAGAAAATTAACCGAATAACACTCAAAATAAAAGATAAATCGAAATAAATGGAGAATTGAGTCATAAAAGGAAAGAACGAGGGAAGGAACACGAAACTCCCCTACTGAGTTAGAGCATTATCATCAACTTCAGGGCCTTGCTCTATATCAGCAAGATTTTGGAAAATTTGATCGAGGAAAGGAGGGACAGCTGGATAATACCCAGGACGAGCATGACAAATAAATTTTTTGAAGGTCGCTTCATAGTCCCTAGCATACTGCTATTACACATGGGACTGCCTCATATACCTCTCCAATTGAGTGCCAATGGAAGTCCAAGAGCATCACACATTCCAAGATACGGTGGTGTCATGGGTAATGGGCATGATCCTCTTGATACGGCTGCACAACCTTGTCTTTCCCCTCTTATCTCTATCTGCACAGTCAAGTGAAAAATTAAAAATTTCAGCCAATTAAACTCTTAGGTAGGTTTCAAGGTATAGGTGTTCCCCACGATCATTTTAAATACCTCTTCTTTGGACAAAACCAGCCTAGATGAAGTTTATTTCTTTAAGCCGATAAAAACTCAAAATTATGTTTTTTTTAGACAAAATAAAACGTATATGTACATTTAGAGTTCGATCTTACTCTTAGACCAAGAAAATGATTTTGTCTCAACTCAACACCTCTTTCTGATATGTCTTTACTTACTGTCTGATCATTTTGAAAGTATTTCCTTTATTGCATTGAAGATTGACTATTCTATCACGTGAGGTCAATAGTTGCTTTTGTCTCCCATCCTTTAAACTTGTGGTACAAACTCTATCCTTCTCTTGTGGATATTTTCTTTTTCTCTTCCTAAAGACCCTATTTATGTAGCTCTACTTTTTAAAGGGAATACTTGGATTTTTAGAAGAGAGAACACTATCGGTTTAAGTTGCATATTGATAGGTTCCATTACATCTTATCTTGGTTATTGGATATTTTTCTCTATAAGCTTAGATGATTTGGTGTTGCCTTCTTTGAAGAGCATTTCTGGTGCATGTTGGCTTCATTTTGGAAGTAATTAACATTTTCTACCACATCCTATATTTCTTCATCCAACTCATCTCTCAAGCTTTCCTTTTTTATGAACTCGTGTATCTCATGTGGGGTTAGGTTGTAAGACTCTTCAATTAAAGAACATTCTTCCATGTCTCTTGTAAATTTTAGTACTTTTAACACATTATAAGTAATCTTCTAATATTGACTCAAATTCTACCTTCCGTATATCAATTAAAGTCATTCTTGTCCCCAAAATGGTCATCCCAGAATTATCAGTACTTCTCTATTTGCTTCACAATCCAAAATTATGAAGTCTACAAGGAACACAAACTGACCAACCTTTACCAAAACATCTTCAATCTTCCTTATCGGCTTAGTAGTGGATATGTCGGCCAACTGAAGAGTTACAGTCTTTGGCTTCCCCAATTTCTAACTGCGCATACATTCAGTGAGGCATCAGATTAATGTTTGCTCAAAGATCATATAGAGCTCTATCTAGAATTCTGTTTGGAGCTAAGTAGGTGTCGTTAGTTCTACCTAACTCGAAACAAACAATATTTGTAAAGCTCAAACATCAACCTAAACTAACTCGTAGTTAAAGTGGAAGTAAGAGGTCAATCCACAGGGAAATGTTATTTAATCATTTCCTTAACCAAGATTAACTATGAAAGCTATAAAACGGGAGTTTTTGATTAAGACAAGAAACATGCTAAAATCCAAAGATGAAGGATAGTTTTAACAAAATTTAGAACGACCTTACTTCGAATCCAAGTTAGATGTTCAGTACAATTTTTATCACTGAGTTCTACAAATTTAATTCACAATCTAATTAAGCTCGCGACTACTTACTTAACTAGATTAAACTAGACTATACAAAGGCAGACAACTAGTATAACTTAATCAAGAAAGCGTCCTAATCAACGGTTAAGGTAGGATAGCCCTAACCCTAATCTATCTACATGTTTCTACCTCTATTGGATTCGATAGCAGCCATATAGAAGAGACACATGCATTAAGTTCTAGGATTCAATTGTATTGATTAATCGTTAAGATATCTTACTCAATTAATTGAATTTTCTCTAAATCTAGTAATTAGTGCATCCTAGGACAGCCATTCAACACACAATTACTATTGCCTCTTAGAGATCTTGGCTAGACATTCTATCGAACACTTTATAAGCAATGCATTCAATCATGAGTGAATGTGACAAAACCAAGCATCTAGGCTAAACATGTTCAAGATATAGATCATTCAACATGCTTCAAGAACTAAAAACGGATTCAAGAATGCTCAAATTCAGGTTGAAAATGATAAAAACAAGTAGAAAACTCAAAAGAATTTGCAAAAACTCTTGAAATAGAAACAAGATTGAGTTACTTCATAAATCCATAGAAAAATTCATTAAGAATTGCAAGTTATTGATCACAATTCAAAAAGAAATCAAAATCTAACTTAAGTAGGAAACAAAATTTCCATAGAGACTAATTGATACAGAGAGAAATTCCAACCTCTATTGAAATCGTGCTTCCTCTCTCAGCAAAAATGAAAGAAAACTATTTATACTTGCAGGGTAGCTCGTGACGGTGGGGTCAGCATTGCAACGCTAAATCATAAAAATAAGCCAAAAAGCATTACGCTTGAAACGTGATGCTGGTGCTGGACACTACGTTGCATGAGGCGCGCGCGGGATGAATCGCGTCACAATCTGGAACGTTGCAACATTATGGGGAGTGTTGCAACGCATCGAGTTTTGCAATAGAAGTGAGCGTTCTGTCTTCAAGCATTGCTCGACACTTCTCCTGGGGTCGTGATGCTGAAACTGAAAAAAATGGTGAAACTCGATACTCGATGGCCTTTACTCGATATTCGATGCACAATGAAATTTATGCAATGGCCTTTTAATTACTCAATGGCATTAAACAAATATAGAATACTCGATGCTCGATTACTCGATAACATTTACTCGATGCTCGATTATACTCGATAGTTGATGGCATTAAAAAAAATATACAATACTCGATGGTACTTGATGACATTTTGGTCATTTTCTATTCAATTTATTTATTTTCTTGGTTATTTTTTTTAAAATTTTTTTGGCCCAATTTTCTCTTAATTTTTTATCTTTTTGGCCCAATTTTCTCTTAATGCAGTTGACTGAAGCGTCGCAACCCTCGCTCGACACTCTAACGCAATGTTATAAGGTAATAAGCTCGTATACAAGGTAGCATCGCAATGCTACTGATGCATTTTAATTATGCAATAAAGTGAGTGCTATGTGAAATCTTGTTAACGCATTGTTTTACCTAGTTAAACCCAAGTATAAGCCCAACTAGAGCCCTGTTGAGTCTAGGGTCGAACTCAAGGATTGCGTTCTGTATATACATTGGTAAATATTATTTCGATCTTGATGCAAGTTGTTACTAAATATGCGATGATTTTTTTTTTTATATTTAGTATTAAAAGAAAGTGATGAATGCAATAAAAATTACACCCTTCAACGAAACAGTCTATGCGATTAGTGCAAAATTTGAATGAATAAGAGTAGGGTTGAGAAAATATTCACTAACATTCCTAAGTAAATGCATAAATCATGCGTTCAAGCAACTTACTCAAATTACAGCCTACACTTCTCAGTGTATGAATGTTTGATGCAAAAGATATTTCTTTATTTCAAAAGATGTTATTTTCTTGTTTTATGAAGTCTAAATCTTTGGCTTTTTCAAACCTAGATTTCCATCTAATTAGAATAATCTATCTCTCGACTCATTCATGTGGTTTATAAAGCATGCATAAAACAAGTTAAACGCATAATTAAGCTTTCCTTAGTTCATGTTACCTGCAATATTTCTCAACCCATAAAGAAATTAGTTGCTTATGGTAAAAGTTGAGGAGATGGATAAAAAATAGACTGGAGATGCACTCATATTTGGAAAAAGAAGTCTTTCAACGTTTACATAATATAGATGCAACTGTGGAAGAAAAGAGATAAAGATAAAGAATCAAGTCGTGGTATGAAATTCCTTGCTCCATCTAGATCTGTAAATGACTACTTTAAAAAGTGTGTTGGAGGTGAAGTTTCCTTTATGCTTCTAAAGAGAAACTCTAAGCTTTCACGTAAGATTCCATGAGGGCTCGAAGAAGAAATGCTTTTTGAAATAAGAATTTGGGCAGAGTTTTTCCCCAATGTCCTCATTCTCTTTCGCATGGAAGCCTTGTAGGGTATTAATAGGCATCAAGGGGAAGCTTTTCTTCTCTTACTAATGATTATGCTGATAAGGTGCATTAAATTCCATACCCTGGTGCATTACCTACTCTGCATCAGAAGTTCATTGGCTCTACCGTGAAGCTTTCTTGTCAGTCGCCAAGTCGATCTTCGATTTGACTTCCACTGCCCATGCGACATGTCATTCCTCATCGCATAAGGCTACGAACTATATGTTTCCTATACTGACATTGAGAATTTCTTGTGATTGCATAAGAAGATTTCTTGCACCCAAAAAGCATGATTTTTATAACTTTTGTACATAGAGAGACTTTGTGCGTGTGTGATTGCATGATATAATTATTTTCATGAATTCCTCATCAAGCTATCACATTTTCACAGCTTTTTCCTAATTGTTTCAGATAAAAGAGATAAAACAACGTTTATTTGTACAAGTTATTAGCTACACTTAGCGTTGCAAAGCTGCTATGATTAACAGAACGGTAGCACATCGATGTGCTCACTCGCTGAAAGCAAGCGTTTGACGCAGTGCTACACCTTTGCACCAACACAAGGGCTGCTGTCGACAAGAGCGTTGCAACTCTTTTCCTAGTGTTGCAATGCTGCGATTGTAATTTAAATATGTTCTTTCCAAATTAGGTAAAGAGGGGATGGGAGTTAGGTCATCTTAGAGAGATGTTGCTCAGTTTTGGCCATTCCAGGCCAAAACTCATGAGATTTCCTTTCATTTTGAGTTGTATATATCATGGCATTGTGAGTCGGATTCGATGAACGATTGAAGGCCACAACATCAATTTTTTAGGTTTGTAGGGATTTTCTTGAACTCTTTCAGATTTCTTAGGGATTTTTTATTGGATGTTTTTTTTTCTTTATGATTTCCATTCTTTGATTCAATTTCTAGTACAAGCATATAGGATTGATGAACTGAAGACTCGATTTCTTGTATGTTGTCTTGCTATGTGTGTTTTTTATGTCCATAATTACATTGAAAGCATGCTTAATTCAGTAGTAATAGGTTTTAGTTTGATTTAAAGCATGATTTCTAGGCTATCTAGGATCACCTAATTGATAAAAAAATCTAAAGATTGTAAATGCTATAGGATAAAATTGACCATTCTTGCTTAATGTCTTAATCAATCCAAGAACATAATGCAAATAACTAAGTAAATTGCCTTTGTAACAAGCTTAGTTAATTTAGGGATTAACGGCATGTTGGTTCTCATTAGGGAATTTGTATGGATTGTCCCTACATTTGATTAAGCTTAAGAAATAGTTCATTCAAGCATGTTTTCTTAATTAATCAATGATTAAATTCATAGAAAACCCTATGATCTCTAAACTGACAAAGGTAATCTTGTGTTAGATCTCTTTCTTTCTCAATCTATCTTACTGCTCGGTGTAAAATAAGTGTCGTTAATTTATCTTACCCAAGCAAATGAATTTTATAATGCTCTAACAACTACTAAAACTACCATGTAATTAAAGCGAAAGTAGGAGGTTGATCCCAAGGGAACCTCTATTAATTGACCAAAAATAACATTTGAATAAAAAAAGATAATAATTTGGTGGGGGGGGGGGGGTTGTTTGTAAAGAAACTAAAAACTTACTAAAATGAAGAACTTACCAAAATGAAGATAAAGGCAAATTATAACACAAACTTACTATTTTTGTTAGAAGAGAGTTAATAGAAAAAGTTTCTTTGGAATTCTTGTACTAGGTTTAATCCTATCATTGTTCTCGAATAATTAATTGAAAACTCAACATCCCACAATCCAATAAGGAAAAACCCTTAAAGACCCATATAGCTAATTAACATGAATCACATCAATTAGCCCCTACTCTAAGTAAAAAACACTTCCATATAGCTTTTCTTCACCCTTGCTGAAAATTAAACAACTAAATATATATCTGCAGGTGTAGCGTCACGATGTTGAGGCTAGCGTTCCAACGCTAAATCATAAAAAAAAAACCCAAGAAGCATTGGGCTAGTGTCTTGACACTGTGCTAATGCTCGGTTACGCACGGTGCGCGTGCGCGCGGATGATTCCGTCAATCTCCAGAGCGTTACGACTTTGGGTGAAGCGTTGCGACGCTGCCTATTTTGAAACAAATGGGTGCATTCTGTCTTCAAGTGTCGAGCTAGCGTCAGGCTTAGTGTTGTGAGGAGCGTTGCAACGTTGCAAGCATTGCTGAAGTGTGTTGAATTGGTCTCCTTGAGGGACAAAGTGGCAATTTGTCAAGGCTCTTCTTTTTAAGTGATTATTTGGTGCCGTTGGCTTGAATTAGCTCCAAATCCTTCGAAATAAATCCGTTTGAGTCGGGATTGGAATTTACCTTTTAAAGTAGACATTTTAAGCAAATAATTGAATAATTATTGAGGGAATTAGTACTAATAAGATAGCTCTTTACAAGACCTATCAAAATACCCCCAACTTAGATCTTGGTCGTCCTGAACAAGTAAAAAATTTAGGTATGTATACATTCAAGCAAATATGAATTGTTTATTATTTATTCAAAGTTTCATTCATTTATTCAAAATTGATTATACAAGTTAGCATATTTTCATCCTTACATTCAAATGGTCAATACATTCAATTGTCCAACACAATGAATCTCATCTCTTTTCTCAACAATCAAGGAAGTAAAGATATAAGCAAGCATTTAGAAATTTAAATTTTTGCTAACAAAAGATCGAAGCTTATTTTGAAAAGAAAAAGTCTTTTTCTTGCAAAATCGTAAAAGAAAAGACTACCTAGTTTTAGTTTACTTAAAGGCCTAAACTAATAGAAAGAAGACATCCAACTCTTAATTCATCATCGCTCTACACTGGCCTGGTTATCGGTCTAGGATATACCTAACTTGCATTGGACAGATGCAATTCTAATGCAAGGGTGCCCTTTTAAACTCACGCACACAAAATGTAATTGTCATTTCTTTTACGTAGAGAGATAGCTTTCTCACTCATACCACCGGTAACCTATTGCTCTTTTTTCATAGGTCCTGACAGAAACACGATGAAGGTAGCTCTTCTCATCTCTATCCATGCACACACACACGTTAGTGAAGGTTATGTTAATTTTGCAAATTTGCTTTTTTTTTTTTTTTTAATGCTAGCAATTTGTTTTATACACTAGGCTCTTTTTATTCCTCTGTCTAGACTTGCTACTCTAACAAGATGGTTGTTCTTAGACCAAATATTGTCCTATCGTAGTAACAAAGAAAATTAATTAGATATGACGTTTCTAAGAGTTTTTAGATTCTAAAGAAATCTAAAAAGCTAGGTATTTGATTTTTTATGAAATTAAAAGGAAAATAAAGTTTCTTTTGAAAGATGAGTTTCAAAATTTTGTTAGAAGATTTTAAAAGGTCTAAAATTTTGTTTGTATCCTTACTTGAAAGAGTGCATCATCGAAGTTTCATTGATAAGAATTGAGAGATTGTGTAAAACAAATGATGCATAGAACTAAGTGAATGAGATTCTTGAACGTGCAAACATGCATTTACTCAATCATGAATTTATTACATTCAAGGAAAAAATGGTCTTTTGGAGCTTAAAGAATTCAATAGTCATGTTTTTCAAAGAATCAAAATTACACTATCAAGATGAATTAGAGCCACAAATTTATTCAGACATGTCAGATCAAAATCACAAAATCTATGTAATCAATCTAAGTAATCAACAATCTATTAACCTGAGCTCAGATGCTCAAGGGTTCTAAACATGCATTTATGATTTTATATAGATCATTATAAAGCAAAATTTTTCAGTGAGGCTCATTTTTTCAAAAAGAAAAGAATACCAACAAACATGCATGCAATGTTTCCCCCCTCAATATTTAGAATAAGCAAATGAATTCAAGAAACAAAAAGGAAGGGATGTAGAGAGAAACTTCCCTTTGTTTTTATTGTTGATCATTTATTTTCTTAAGAGAGAATTTCCTTGCTTTTGTTTTGTTTTTGCATGAGAGCTTCTTTTATATATATATACATATATATTTGATAACCTACAAAGGAAAGAAAGAGAATCAATTATTCAATTTATTAGTAAAAAATATGCAAAAATAAGAAAGAGAAAAAGAGAAAAGAAAAATGAAAAAGGAAAAAAGAAAATTTGTCCTGTTTTTGCAAATTTTTGGCGTCGTTTACTCGACGTTGGCGAAGAGGGTGACATATATATGAGGGATTAGTTAAACACAAGTCTAACTGGATTTGGTTTATATGCCCTTCATTGTAAATTTTGAAGATTTTTCCTGTTTTTTAGGGAATATCAATTTTTTTTTGTCTTTTTAGGTTTTTGTTTCTTGGGATTTTTGGAACAATTTCCTAAGTTCTTGCTCTTCTTTGGAGAAAGGAGAGCTTTGGGCTCAATTCCTTTTACATGCAAATTGAAAATGCAGCGAAAATTAGAAGCTTTATGTTTTTAGTATTACAAACAAATTTTGTATTTAAATTATCAGTTGAAGGTTTTTCATTAAAATAAATTTTGTTTCAAAAATTTGAATATACTTTTACAGTATTTACATTTTGGCAAAATTTATTGTTGAAAGATCATTATCATATTTTGAAGAAGAGTCATTCTTTTTAGAAAATTGAAGTGAAAAAATAGAAACATGTTTTTTATTTGAATTATCATGGTCACAAAAGTTAAGAGATAGGTGAGAAGAATTATGAGTAATCAAATCAAAACCATAATGAATGGAAGGGGCTACTGATAACTTGTAGAAATACAAGTTATTTATGCCACCTTATCTAGATATTGTGGCCAAAAGTTAGCAAATATGCGCCGATTGTATGAAAATTAGCCTAGTATTACAATAATTATAAATGATCGCAATTACACCTACTAACACCATAAAGATGGAAGATAAGCCGAATTTTACTCTGTTTTGCAGGAGACCAAGTCACCGCTTGTGCTAAAGGCTCATGAGAAACTAATCAACGCATCTCTGTCACAATGCTCCCGTCAATCAACAACGAAGAGACATTACCGCAATGACGGCGCAATGCGACAGTTGATCCAGAGTTGTGTTTCAACCGTATGCGGTAATAAAAACAACACTGCATACGAACCCATGATCGGAAGATGCAGCTGAGCAACGCAAAAGTGGAGGATTGAGACACGTGTACAACTAACGGTTGTGCAGAATTGATGATCTGATTGCAAACCAGAAGGAATAATATCCCTCCATCTTTGGAATTACCATAACGATCAAGTGGGGACCACAAGGCTGGAGACAAAGATCTGCACCTATAAATACCCCATTGATTTCAGAGAAAAAATATGCTACTAGATACGGGGTAAGTGCTGCAAAATTGTTGATAGAAAAGGTTGAGCTGAGTGCTTAAGAGACGAAATCCGGGAAGAAGACGAGGTAAGGCCGAGAGGTGAGTCTCAGATCTAATCTGCCAAACACCCGATTGAAAGCTCTGTGCAAAGATCCCTGCTACCGGTGGAGCAAGCCTGAGAGGGAAGCTCTTCCTGCCACCAAGACCATCCCATCCGGCAAGTGAATCTTCATTGAATTAGTGCCAAGACATTAGCACTTGTTTGTTTCTGTCTATCTCTTTCATCGTTGTACTTCACTATTCTTTATCTCTTCATTCACACATCATGTATCAAATGCTTAATAGAGATATTAACTGTTTCGATAGCTTCCATTTACCATTTTCTGTCTATTTCCGTTCACCCATCAATCACTTTCTTCATGATGTTTTCTTAATTCCCTGATAAGCAATATGAATTAACCAAGTACTTAATATATGTTAAAGATATAAAATGCGTTTAGCTAAGGCATGCTAGACGACATCTTCAACTGTGAGAGCAGAAGTGAAGGTGTCATTTTGATCTATCGAGAAAGGGTTAAAAGAATGCGTTAACTAAAGCAAGTAGTACTTCTAGACATGGAAGCAACCTTGCGTTCATTACGTTAGTCTCTGTTTCACCACAGACATGTGGGAGCGCGACCGATCACTGAGAGGTGTACGCCAAGAGAAGAGCGGAACAGTGTTTGTAGCTTCAATGCGATTAAGAACTTGCGTTGTTTATATTATTTGTCTTTCTCTTTCTATTCTATTCATAAGACTTGTCGCCGTATCCTACGTCTTTGCACAACTTTTACAGCCATCCTTGTCCCTAGCATCTTGTACATGAAGCCTGTATCTTGTATCATCTAGCTTAGGTTTACTGTATTTTTATTTTATTATCGCATCTTTATTGCTTTACTTTATTTTATTGCAATTTATATACCTGTACACACACACTTTTAAAGATTGAAAACCTGGTCACATATATCATGAACGTACCACAATAACCAAAACCAGTCCTCGTGTTCAACCTCAGATCACACCGAGAAACTTGCGGTGGAATTACACTTGGTTCCATCGTAAGGAAACTTGTGACAACGCATGGTATACTACATGAACATCCATAATTAACGCATATTCAGAAGTAGTATCAATCATCATTAGCATAGAACATCATACATCCTTACCTATCCAAAAGTGAGTCAACAACTACCAAACAATTAGAATTTTTGTACAACATGGAATCAACAATGTATTCAATTTCATCATATGTGTCTATGGAGCAAAGAGAATAATATTCCTCCGAAAATTTCATGGTGTCAAATACATTGAAGGACTTTACCTCTCCGTCAAATTCTATTGATAAAGACCTTTTATCTACGTCAATTCTAGTTTTTGCAGTTTTCATGAAGGGTCTACCAAGTAAAATATTAAAAAAAGAAGTAGAGTATGGTTCATCCATTTTTAAAATGTAAAAATCAACGGGAAAGATTAATTCTCCAACTCTCAACAAAACATCCTCTACTATGCCTAAAGGTTGTATGTATGACCTATCGATTAGTTGTATGCTGATATTCATTTTTTGTAGGCCATTCAAATTAAGGTATTCATAAACATGAAAAGACATGATGTTTATTGAAGCATCTAAATCTAGCATAGCATGAGTGATAATTCAATCTCCTATTTTGCATGGTAAGGTAAACATTCCCGAATCTCTATATTTTTGGGGCATATCTTTCTTTAGAAAAACAGAGACATTCTTGCTAACAGTTACTCTCTCCCCTTCCTTCCCTTTTCTTTTCTTAGTACATAAGTCCTTTAAAAATTTAGCATATCTAGGTATTTGTTGAATAGCATTAAGCAAATGGCTATTAGTTGTTGGATTGATATGGCAACCCTAGAGGGGGGTGAATAGGGTTTAATTATATTTTTTTTTTCTAAATTAACCCAATTAAACTAATTAATACACTTTTTATAAATAATAAGAAAAATTCAATTTATGCAACAAATAAGATGACAAAAAATGTGATAATTTAATTCTATCAAATTTTAGTCAATAAATAAGAACAGACTAAAACATACAATAAATTGCTTAAATTAATTACAAAAATAAAAAGGAAAGAGTTAGAGAAGAAGGCACCGTAATTTTTATAGTGGTTCGGTCAAACTTGACCTACTCCACTCCCCAAGTACCTCTTGGGAATTTGAATAAAATGTTTCTGACTCTTTCCACAGATTAGAGCCCAACCGTTACACCACCACTCTTTTTACGGGTTCAAGAGAAAACCTGATCCTTTCCATGGTTTAGGATCAAACTGTTACAAATGTTGGAATTTTTGAAGAACACAATACAACTCTCACTAGAGTGGATTTGCAAGTTTAAGCACTCAACAAATTTATTCTCACAATACAATAACACTCTCTCAAGAATAAGATGAAAAAAAAAATTGGGAACTTAGAGAGAGCAACAATGGAACTTTTGAGTTTTGAAAGATTATGAAATGTAAAATTTGTTGTTTAAAATTTGGAGAGGAAGATGGTTTTTATAGAGATGGAAAAATTTTTAGAAACCACAATTAATTTGGACCATTGGATTTTGGAAAAGAAAAATCAATGGTGGAGATTTTAAACTAAACTAGTATTAGATACAAACAAAAAATAATATTAAATTCCTTTTATTTTGAAATCATTTTCTTTTTAAAATTAATCCAAAAAAAAAAACAATTCATGTGCCAAAAACTAGCCGTTAGACACAAACATAAATAATATTAAATCATTTCTTTTAATTCATTTTATTTTTAAATTCATTCTTTTTAAAGTCAATCCAAAAATAAAAAACATACCATGTGTAAAAAATACCATTAGACACAAACATAAAATAATATTAAATTTATTTTCCTTTTAAATTTCTTTTAAATTTCAATTTTTTTTTTTAATTTTAAATCAATCCAAAAATCAAAAGTCCATCATATGTTAATTTATTAATGATCCACCATTCAACCAATATGTTGCCACATGTCTACTTGCAAATGGTCTGGTTATGCCACGTCATCCACCATGGTATTTTCTCTATAGATTTGTTTCGGTCATATCGTCTTCGTTTTAGCTCCAATTTGAGTGATTCAAGAGGTGTTGGAATCGTTGTTCCGAGCTCTACACTATGGACATATTGTAATATTTTTAGTAATTAAAAATTGAGTTTGTTATCATCAAAATATTGATTAATTAATTAGTTAAAATTAATTAATTTGAGATTAAGGGCCAAAAAGCCAACAATCTCTCCCTTTTTGATGATGACAAAACCATTCAAGAAAAATAGCTTGAAATACATGTAAACTATATGTAGCACATAATAAAATTCAACATATCACTATAAAGATCATTCTTGAAATTCACTCAAAAAAAAAAATAAAATAAATTCTCCCTCTAATTAATACAGTCAAAATTATAACAAATTTATAACTATAAAGATCATTCTTGAAATTCACTCAAAATAAATAAATAAATAAATAAATTCTCCCTCTAATTAATACAATCAAAATTATAACAAATTTATAGCATATTTTTTCTTAAACTTCTCCCCCTTTGGAATCATCAAAAATAATAATTAAGAAAAATTTAGAACTATATAAATGTTTCCCTTAAAAACATGAACATAAATTTAGCACAACTCCCCCTAAGAATATTAACACATGCTTTCAATATCTCCCCTTATCAAAATGCCTTCTAAAAGATTTAACAAGTAAAATTATAAAATCAAGAGGCATCAAAACGAATAATACCGAGCTCAAGCTTATTTTTGCAAAAGTTTTCTTCATTCAAAAGCTTGGTAAAAATATCCACTTATTGATTATTAAAGCCTACAAATTCAAGAGTAATATTATTATTTTGCACATGCTCTCTAATAAAGTGATGCCTAATATCAATATGCTTAGTCCTAGAATAATGTATATGATTTTTAGTCAAATTAATAGCACTGGTATTATCACAAAATATAGACACATTATCAAACTTTAATCCAAAATCACAAAGAGTTCGTTTCATCCAAAGAATTTGAGCACAACTAGCAACTGCAATATAATCCTATTTGGTAGTGGATAAGGCAACCGTATTTTGCTTTTTACTAAACCAAGAAACTAAGGAACTACCAAGAAATTGACAAGTCTCACTAGTACTCTTACGGTCAAGTAAACTACCCACAAATCCGCATCGGAATATCCTACTAAATTAAATTCAACATTTCTAGGATACTATAAGCCTAAATCAATAGTACCAAGCAAATATTTAAAAATTCTTTTAATGGAATGTAAATGTGATTCCTTAGGACAAGATTGAAATCTAGCACAAAGACATACACTAAACATAATATCGGGTCTACTAGCGGTTAAATAAAGTAAAGATCCAATCATACCTCTATAAGTTTTTATATACACACACTTACCTTTTTCATCTTTGTCAAGCTTAGTGGATGTGCTCATAGGAGTTTTTGCAATTTTACCTTCATTAAATTTGAACCTTTTGAGCAAATCCCTTGTGTATTTTTCTTGACTTATGAAAATACCATCCTTGAGTTGTTTGATTTGGAGTCCAAGGGAAAAAAACTAAGTTCTCCCATCATACTCACTCAAAATTCACTATGCATTACACTTAGAAAAAATTATTCAGCACTAAAAAGATGGATTAGTAAGATACCAAAATAATAGTCATCCACATACTATTTGTATTAAAAACATATCGGTTTCTTTAGGTCTTAATAAAAAGAGTAGTATCAATTTTACCCTATTTTTAAATCCATTCTCAAGCAAGAAAATTACAAAGTCTATATTACCAAGCTCTTTGGAGCTTGTTTTAAGCCATAAAGAGCCTTTTTCAACTTTAGACATGATTAGGAAAATCAAAAACTTTCAAACCCCGAGAAGGTTTGTTTCACATTAAACATATCCTATGGAATATAACCATTTTAAAAATGCACTTTTCACATCCATTTGATTACAAAATGAAAATTCTTAAGAAGCAAAAGCAAAGCAACATTCTAATAGCTTCAATTTAGCAACGGGTGCAAAAGCTTCTTCATAATCTATTCCTTTCTCTTGACAATAAACTTGAGCTACAAGTCTTAGCTTTATTTCTAATGATATTTCCATTTTCATCCATTTTCTTTCTAAAGACCCATTTAGTTCCAATTATAGAAGCATTAGAGGAGGGCCTAGGGACTAACTCCCAAACTTTATTCATTTCAAATTGATTTAATTCTTCTTTGCATAGCTAAAATCCAAAAATCGTCATTTTTTGCATCTTTAAAAACTTTTTGGTTCAATTGAGAAACAAAGCAAGATTATTAAACATATTAAAGATAGGAACAAGTTTTCACACCTTGTTTGGGATCACCAAGAATTAATTCTTTGGGATGGGAAGGAGCATACCTCCACTCTTTTGGCATAGATGAAGAACCAACTTCGTTCTTTTCGATTAAGCTCACCTCTTGCTTACTTAAAACAATTTCCTTGCATTTGTCACTAACAAGTAAATTCTCCAAAATTTCTTTCTAAAACATCACTATAAATAGGCTCATTAGAAATAACATTGCAAGATTCATCAAATACTACATGCATAGATTCCTCAATTACTAAAGTTCTTTTATTGAAAACTCTATAAGCTTTACTAGTAGAGGAATAGCCACGGGAAATACCAACATCCGTCTTAGAATCAAATTTTCCAAGTTTTTCTTTGTTATTCAAAATAAAACATTTGCAACCAAAAACTTTGAAATACCCAATATTTTGAATTTTTTTATGCCAAAGTTCATAAGGAGTTTTTATCCAAAGAATGTCTAATTTAAAACTCTATTTAAAACATAACAAGTGGTGTTAACGGCTTCCGCCTAAAAGTATGTAGGTAAACCATACTCATGCAACATTGATCTAGCAAATTCTTGCAAAGTACGGTTTTTCCTTTCAACTATACCATTTGTTGAGGATTTCTTTGGAGCGGAGAAATTATGAGAAAAATCATTTTCTTTCCCAAAAAGTTTCAAAAAACATTGCTATCAAATTCTCCTCCATGATCACTCCTAATTTTAGGAATCAAAAAACCTTTTTCATTTTGAACTCTTTTTGCAAAACTAGAAAAGTTTTCAAAGCATCATCCTTATGTTTTAGCATCAAAACCCAAGTAAATCTTGAAAAATCATCAACTATCACAAAGGCATAATAGTTCCCAAAAAACTAGCAATTTCTAGAAGGGCCAAATAAGTCCATGTGTAATAGTTGAAGGGGTCTAGTTGTTAGAGATTATATTTTTTAGATTTGAAAGAAGACTTAGTTTGCTTCCCATTTGAGAAGGCATCACAAACTTTGTCTTTTTCAAATTATAAATTTGGGAAGACCTCTAACCAAAGAATTCTTGGAAATATTTGAAATTAAGTGCATGCTAGCATTGTCCTAGTCTTCTATGCCATAACCAAGAATCATTATGCAAAGTCGATAAACATTTATCATTAATAGGACAATCATTCAAATCAATAGTATAAACATTTTCATCTCTATTTCCAACAAATATAACTTTTCTATCACTAGCATTTTCAATGATACAATTCTTTTTATCAAACACAACTCTAAAGCCTTTATCACACAATTGACTAATAGTAAGTAAATCATGCTTCAAACCATCAACCAAAAGTACATTTTCAATTAAAATAGAAGATTCATTACCTATATCACCTTTACCAATTATTTTACCTTTCTTGTGTTCACCAAAAGGTTACAAGAACCTCCATCCTTTTTGAAGAGAGAAGACAAACTTGGATGGGGTCTCCCATCATGTGCCTTGAGTAACCACTATCCAAGTACCACTTGTTTTTCTTAGAGGCTTTCAAACAAACCTACAAACACAAATGTTCAAGTTTGATTCTTTCGTACCCACACTTGTTTGGGTCCTAGATGGTTAGCATTCACAAACTTGAGAATCTATTTCATTTTTGCATAGACATTTAAGGCATTGGATTTAAACAAGTAACAAGAATAAGTTGTATGTCCAAACTTGCCACATGAGAAACAAACAATATTATGCAAAGATTTATCTCTTACAACAAATTTATGTACTCTACTTTTCTTGGAGAAATTATTCCTTGGAGCATTGTGAAACTTTGCCATTTGAGAAAATTTTCTTCTTGAAGAAGTAGTATGAGCATATTTCAATTTAAAAACACTTAGGTATAATATGGCCTTCAACACCCAATAATGACATATAGGCACAAAGTTAGATTTAACATGCTTAGACACAACCTTAGGCATATTAAGCTTAGGCATATTATGAGATGCTTTAACAAAGATAGTTTTAGAACATGAAGGAGTAGAACATTCATCAAATATAGCCTAAACCTCTTTTATCATCAAAAGGCTTGCCTACTTCAATTATCTTGTCTAATCTTTGAGCATCTATTGTCAACTTTTTAATAGATTCTTTAGCCTTGTCAAGTTCTTGCAAAGCACTAAATTCCTTTTCTTTGAGTAATTTAATCAAATTATCTTTTTCACAACTATCATGCTTCAAGAAATTTAACTTTGTCAAGCAAGGCATTTTTCTCATCACAATCAAAAGCATGCTTGTCACAAGAGATATTCATTTCATCAATATGCATAGCATCATGCTCATTCTCTTTTAAGCAAGCAATTTCTTCAAGTAAAGGCTTATTTTACTAGAATAAACATTGTATTTCTTTTTGAGCACAACATACTTAGAACTAAGTTTTTCTAAATCATTTTGTATATTTTCAAAAGCTTCGAACAATTCATTATAAGAAAGAGGTTCTAGAGTTACCTCATCATTTTGTTCATCCTCTTTGTCACTATGAGCCATGAAGCAAAAATTGGCCACTTCTTCATTATCACTCCTACTTTCGCTTTCATCGCTATCATCCCAAATAGCTTTCATTGCTTTCTTCTTGGATTTCTTGGATGATTTGAGAAAAGGACAATCGGTTCTAATATGACCCGGCTTCTTGCATTCATAGAATATTACCTCATCCTTTTGGCTCTTTTCACCTTTTGACTCTTTTTGGTTGGAGAGATTCTTTTTGAATTGCTTCTTTCTCTTGATGAAGTTCTTATACTTACGTGAAAGATAGGCAACATTATCTTCATCAAGGTCATCTTCATCTTGGGAGTCAACTTCTAAAGAGATGGTCTTTAAAGCTATACTCTTTTATTTCTTTTTCTTTTCATCCTCCATGTTTTTCTTGATCTTTATCTCATGCGTCAACAACGAGCCCATGAGTTCATCAATGGAGAGAGATTTGAAATCCTTTGCCTCTTAAATGACGGTGACTTTAAGCTCCCATTGTTTAGGCAAAAGACCACAATAGCTTCTTTATCTTTCTCAAGATTTGAGTACTTTTTTCCAAGTCCTTCTAAAGCATTGACAATGTTAGTAAATCTAATAAACATATCGGAAATAGCTTCATTTTCATCAATTTTAAACATTTCATATTGATGAACTAACATGTCAATCTTTTTCTTTTACTTGACTAGTTCATGAGTAATTTCTAATTTATCCCATATCTCTTTAGCAGTTTTGCAAATAGACACTCTATTATACTCAACTTCATTCAAAGCAAAAAATAAGCAATTAATAGACTTTAGCATTTAAAGAGCATGCTTTCTTTTCATTTATTGACCATTCTTCCTTAGGTTTTATAGTGCTAACACCATCAACATCTTTTGTTGGAATTTTAAAACATTCCTCAACAATATCCCATAAATCATAATCAATAGAAAACAAGAAAAATCTCATTCTATTTTTCAATAACTATAATTAGTACCATTAAAGAAAGGAGGCTTTGTAATAGATTGACTATCGGTAAAAGGGATAAAACCTAGAGTTGCCATAACTAAAAAACAATTAAGTTTATCAAGAAATAAATATTTTAAGAAGAGCAACTCGCTCTGATACCAATTGTTGGATCAATATGGAAACCCTAGAGGGGGTGAATAGGGTTTAATTATACTTTTTTTTCTAAATTAACCTAATTAAACTAATTAATACACTTTTTTTTATAAATAATAAGAAAAATTCAATTTATGCAACAAATAAGATGAAAAAAAATGTGATAATTTAATTCAATCAAATTTTAGTCAATAAATAAGAACAAACTAAAACATAAAATAAATTGCTTAAATTAATTGCAAAAATAAAAAGGAAAGAGTTAGAGAAGAAGACACCGTAATTTTTATAGTGGTTCGGTTAAACTCAACCTACTCCTCTCCTCAAGCACCTCTTGGGAATTTGAATAAAATGTTTCCGACCCTTTCCACGGATTAGAGCCCAACTGTTATACCACCGCTCCTTTTACAGGTTCAAGAGCAAACCCGATCCTTTCCACGGTTTAGGATCAAACCGTTACAAACGTTGAAACTTTTGAAGAACACAATACAACTCTTACTAGAGTGGATTTGCAAGTTTAAGCACTCAACAAATTTATCCTCACAATACAATAACACTCTCTCAAGAATAAGATGAAAAAAAAATTGGGAACTTAGAGAGAGCAACAATGGAACTTTGAGTTTTGGAGGATTATGAAATGTAAAATTTGTTAGTTTAAAATTTAGAGAGGAAGATGGTTTATATAGAGATGGAAAAATTTTTAGAAACCACAATTAATTTGGACCATTGAATTTTGGAAAAGAAAAATCAATGGTGGAGATTTTAAACTAAACTAGTCGTTAGATACAAACAAAATATAATATTCAATTCCTTTTCTTTTTAAAATTAATCCAAAAAATAAAAAACATACCATGTGTCAAAAACTAGCTGTTAGACATAAACATAAAATAATATTAAATTCATTTTCTTTTTAATTCATTTTCTTTTTAAATTCATTCTTTTTAAAGTCAATTTTAATTCATTTTCTTTTTAAAGTCAATCCAAAAATAAAAAACATATCACGTGTAAAAAACTAGCCGTTAGACACAAACATAAAATAATATTAAATTTATTTTCCTTTTAAATTTCTTTTAAATTAATGTTTTTTTTATTTTAAATCAATCCAAAAATCAAAAGTCCATCATATGTTAATCTCTTAATGATCTACCATTCAACCAATATGCTGCCACATGTCTACATGCAAATGGTCTGGTTATGCCACGTCATTCACCACGATATTTTCTCTATAGACTTGTTTCGGTCATATCGTCTTCATTTTAGCTCTAATTTGAGTGATTCAAGAGGTGTTGGAATCGTTGTTCTGAGCTCTACCCTATGGACATATTAAAACAATATGATTTTCAGTAATTAAAAATTAAGTTTGTTATCATCAAAACATTGATTAATTAATTAGTTAAAATTAATTAAGTTGAGATTAAGGGCCAAAAAGCCAACATTAGTTGGTACCTTTTGAAATCTCAACAAGCTCTAGGTCAGTATCTTCTACCTTAGGTCTTGCTAATCTATTAGGAAATGTTGCCTTGGGTACATACGACTCTACTTAAGGAGAGTAATCACATACCATTGGAAAAATAGGAGTCTCTTTTGGCTCACTTACCTTGCTCTCTTGATCTTTCATTACATTTTTCTTGCTTCTTAGGAGGAGATTGAATCGGGGTTATATCTTAAGAGGATGACTGGATTTCCTTAGCACTTCTTAGAGTGATTGCGCTAACATTTGCATGCTTCGATTGAGCGGGGAGCTTTTCAGATGATTTATTCCCAATCTTGCTTACCACAGTTGCAAGTTGCGTGATTTGTGTGCCCAAGTTTGAGAAGCCTTGTATAGTTTCTTGTTGGAAAGACTTTGTGTCTTGTTGAAGCTATTTGGTTTCTTGTTGAAGTTGTATGTTGTCCTTTTGCAAATTTTGGAGTTCTTGTTGAAATTTCAAATAGGGCTAGTAAGGGATTTCACTACATCCTCGAGAGACATACTTGAGGAGCTTGAAGAAGATTGATTCTGGTTCTCGTATTGCCCTTGAAATCCCCATTTGAAATTTGGATGATCTCGCCACCCTTGGTTATAAGTTTGCCTGTGGGGGTCGTACTTCCTTTTGAAACCTCCTCTTACATTCATTTGAGGTTGACGTTGTGGGCAAGCTTCAGAGGCATGTACAACCACAACACATGCTCCACATGTTTTAACTTGGGGAAGTCCTCGCTTAACAACCTGAGTAAAAAGGAAAACTTGATTAGATACTTGAGTTCTCAACTCACCAACCTCTTCAATCTGAACAACATCATATTCGAGAGTCATTGATCCAAAATTTTGTGAATTCTCCGCTATGGTTGATATTAGCTGACTAGCTTCAATGGGCGTTTTGTCAGCTAGAGCTCCACCGGCGGCCGCATCAATGTTTCTCCTCTCAGATGGAAGAAATCTAGATAGAAATACTGGATAAGGTATTAGTTAGAAATTTGATGATCGGGAAAGGAAGCACAAAGTTTCTTATACCTTTTCTTAAGATCATTCTGTTGGGAATGTCCTAGAACTCGCAGTTCGTGTTAAACATTCTATTTTATCAAGAACAATGACTTGTTGATTTTGCATCTCATTATGAAAATCCAATAAACGCATCCTTGGCTATAGTCTGAATGCTGTAACTTTATGTAGTGACATAAACATGATCAAGTTGACAGTATATAGCCTAAATGGTCTAATATGTATATGGATGAAATTGGATATCTCATCATATATAAAGAAGAGTGGAGTTGTTGGAGAGGGAGATAATACAGAATTTGAGAGAAAATTTTCTAAAGAAGAAGCTGTCTTCTTCAGTCGGGCTGCTGTGAGTTTTTTCTGGTTTCTTCACATCTTAAAGCTGTTTATGAGTCCCACAACTCTGTCTAAAGCTCCAAGAGCGTAGTAGGAAAGGCTTTGAGGTGGTTCACATTGATAACAAGTGAAGACAACAGCTGAAGAGACGTTTTCTTGGAGAGTGAATCAAAGGTATGTTCTGAAAACCCACTTTTTAAAAAGAGCATGCTTTAGTTTTTGCCAAAATTAGTGAATTAAAATCCTTATGGATCCTTGATACTTCTATTGTATGTGGTTTAACTCTTTCACATTCCACGTAGTAATCGATCCCACCGGCAAGTAGTACAACCAATCTTTGGCCACATCCTTCAAGGAGAAGGGAAAGGCTCTAAGATTAAGTTGTTCTTGCGTTACCCCATGTGGATGCATAACATCACATACCAGATGCAATTCTTTCATATGTTTATGTGGGTCCTCAACTGGATTACCTCGAAAAGTGAGTAAAAGATGAACTAAACCAGGTTTCAATTCAAAAGGTACCGTAGTCTCCGAATATACTATACATAACGGTTGTTAAGTGTAATTCGGTTCGGTAAGCTCTCTTCGTAGTCTTCTTTCCTCATGATTGATATCTACAACAAAATCATAAAGTACATTCCGAGAGGAGGGGGTCATGCACAAGAGGATAGTTTATTCAGACTAAATATTTTTTTTGTTTTTATTTTTTTTTCGTAAAAAAATAAATTCAAAGATTCTGAAAGGCCAATTGCATGATTCCCCGAAAGTGGCGCCAATTTGATTGGTGCAACATAGGTGTCGTTAATTCTATCTTACTCAAGCAAATGAAATTTATAATGCTCTACCAACTACTAAAACTAACATGTAGTTAAAGTGGTAGTAGGACGTCGGTCCCAAGGGAACCTATATTAATTGGCCAAAATTAACCTTTGAATTAAAAAAGATAGTAATTGGGGAGGTTGTTTGTATAGAAACTAAAGCCTTACTAAAATGAAGATAAAGGTAAATTGTAACACAGACTTACTATTTTTTAAGAAGAGAGTTGATAGAAAAAGATTATTGGGAATTCTTGTATTAGGTTTAATCCTATCATTGTTCTTGAACAATTACTTGAAAACTCAACATCCTAAAATCCAATAAGGAAAAACCTTTAAAGACCCATATAGCTCATTAACATGAATCACATCAATTAGCCCTAATCTAAGTAAAAAATATTTCCATATAGCATTTATCATTTTGTTTTCTTAGATTGCTTTAATGACATGGGTTATCATGATTATAACATTCAAGAAACACATTAGTGTAAGTTTCAAGAATGATTGAATGAATGTTCTAATTAAGAATTTCAAGAGTTAAATTCAGAAAAAATCCTAATTAGCACAAGAAACTTAATTTTGTAACCTATCTCACCATTATGCAATAGTGCATGCAATAGTGCCAAACAAGAATTACATACAAGAATTCAATAGAATCAAAGCGTCAACCATCCTTCATTAGTTTCTATTCAAATCCAGCCTGAGAACATTCAAGAATGAATACAATTCAAGAAAATATACAAAAAGAACTCAAGAATTAAACCTAGAATTAAGAAATCCCAAGAAAAAGAATTGCCTAGCCATAGAGATGAGAAATCTTGAAAGAAATCCTTGAAGATATTGTGAAATCCATGAAATAATTCACTAGAGAATTGTCAAATTGGCAAGAAATCTCTCAATACAAACACAAAATTGAGTAATTTTCTCTCTAGTTTCGATCTAATCTCTATCTAAAAAAGATGATTTTTTCTCTTCCTCTCCCTTGCTGGAAATTAAACAACTGAATTTATATCTGCAGGTGTAGTGTCGCGATGCTGAGACTAGCGTTGCAACACTAAATCGTAAAAGAAACCAAGAAGCATTGGGCTAGCGTTTTGATGTTGCACTGACACTCGATTGTGCAAGGCACGTGCGTGTGCAGACGCTTCCGCCAATCTCTAGAGCATTGCGACTCTGGGTGAAGCGTTGCGACGCTGTCTTGTTTTGCTGCAAATGGGTGCATTCCATCTTCAAGCGTTGGGCTAGCGTCAGGCTTAGTGTTGTGAGGAGCGTTGCGACATTGCAAACATTGTTGAAGTGTGTTGAATTGTTAATCTTGAGGGGCAAAGTGGTAATTTATCTTGGCTCTTCGTCTTTAAGTTCAAATTAGCTCCAAATCCTTCGAAATAACTCTATTTGAGTTGGGATTAGAATTTACCTATCAAAATAGACATTTTAAGCAAATAATTGAGAATAATTGATGGAATTATTACTAATAAATAGCTATTTACATGACTTATCATTTACTTTCCTCATTTTAGTTTCAGCATTTAGTTTACTTGTCAACCAAACGACAAAACCCCGTTTTTATTGCTTTTCACAGTCAAATTTAGCTTAGGAGAGATTTAATTCTTGGCTTCTCTGTGGTTCGATCCCGTACTTACTACTACTTCTTTATCTTTCAAATATCTAAACTAACCTCTCTTGTTACGGTTTTGGCTATTAGGCAATTACAGGTTTCACGTGGTTTTGAGTCAATTATTATTCTCTATAAGAGATTCCTAGTTAAACTCCATCATCGATGCATGCCTCTTCCTCCACTTTAGGTATGCCATTAGAAGACTTCGTTAACGAGCTTCCTAACAGCCCTGGTGAGTTTGTGTAGGAACCCTCCTTTAGTCATCAAGAATCCTTGAGTTTTCAGCAGGATAGTTTCTATTTCGGATCTGAAGCCAGAACTGAATTTCAGAATCTGAGTGACCTTGTTGCTTAGATTACTAAATCAGCTAAGAGATATGAAGAGTCTTTGATGGAACCATCTTCTAAGCATACAGAACTGAGCAGCGAAGTGACTAGCATCGATGATCAAGTTGAGTAGTTGATTCCTCAAGCTTCCTACCAAGGTAAGACGTTGGATTCTATAATGTGTGAACTTTCCAATGGTTTTTCTTAGCGTGAATAGGAGTCTATTGAGTCTCACCTGGAGATTCAAGCCCCCGTGCCAGTTGAGGTTCATCATACCTTCATCTTGCACATTCTGTGCTAACATTAGAGAACCGTTCAGAGCTTCCCATCGTCTGTGGCACTGAGGCTGATCTTAACGAGGAATTCCCCTAGACCGATGATGACGACGATGTTTATCCTCCACCATGCCAAGAAAAAGTTTGTGAGTTAATTATGAGCTCGTCTTTCATTTCGAGGCACCTCAGGTAAAAGAATTGGAGGCTACTAAGCTTCATTCTATTCTTTCCCTTAGCTCTCCCTTTAATTCTGGATATTTCTAATCTTTACCTCAAAAGTTCGAGTCTTTATTTTTTGTAGAGTCAATCGAGTTTTTATTTATTTTTCCAAAAATAAAAAAAATTCAAAAATATTTCTATCTATGGAGCCCTTGAATGCTTTAAAAGCTCACTCTTATTGAGCAACTTTGTGGATTCAAGGAAAAAAAGGCGCGAGAAATATATGAACTTTTTCGTACCTTAACAAGAAAGCAACATCGAGCAAACTACGTTAAAAATTTGGACTTCTTGGAGGCAGCAAGGTGAACAATTTACTTACTTTCTTTTATTGCTTACTTAGTTTAGTTTTTATTTTTATTTTGTAGGTTCCTCTCATTGGTCCAACAGAAGAAAGAAGAATTAGATGAAGTTGTCCTCTTACCCATCACCCCATGCGCCATAATGTTACCAGTGGAGGTTTTCTGTTCCCTTGTACTTTTTTATTTCGTAGATCTTTATTTAGGATACAATAGGGACAATGTATCATTTTAAGTTGGGGGTGGGGTACCTATTGGGTAGTATATTTTAGCTTGGAGTTCTTGAGCGCTCTGCTCGGACAATATTGTTGCTTGAATGTTTGTTTGCTCTGTTACTTGATGATAGTTTATGACACACCCTTCTTCTGATAAAATTTGCATGAAATAATGTTAATAGAACATGAACATGATTTTTAGCCCAATTTTTAAAAATGTTCTTGCCACTCATGCATCTTTAAGTCATTACTCTTGTGAAATTAAAGTCTTGCATGCTTAGAATTAGGTTATCTGGTTTTTATTTCTGTTATCACCTCGAAAGGTCCACCTTTTACTTAGGAGTAACCTTACTTATTTTAGAGAAAAACTAAATAAAGTGGATAAAAATGGGCCTAGTGTGAATAAAAGGAAAAAAAATCAAATTAGTTGCTTGAAAAAAAAATACATAAAAAAAAAGAGGCGAACACCGGCTTGCCTGCAAAAAAAAAAAAAAAAAAAAAAAAAAAAAAAAAAAAAAAAAAAAGGGAAAACCCCGCGTCCCCCAAAAAAAAAAAAAAAAAAAAAAAAAAAGAAAAGAAAAAAAAAAGTAGTGTGTGTGTGTGCATGGATAGAGGTGAAAAGAGCTACCTCCGTCATGTCTAGTTAGGACCCCGCGAGAAAAGAGTGGATAGGTTCTCAGAGGTTAAGTGTGAAAGCTAGCCCTCTAGGTAAAATAAATAGCTTTTAAAATTTATGTACTGAGTTTAGGCACCTTTGTCTTAGTGTTGCCCTTTTTTGCAAGTTTGGTATGTCTAGATTCGATAATTGAGTTAGAGTAGGAGAAAACGGATTGAGGGCCTTATAAAACCTTCCCAGGTCGTGCAAGCTTAAATAGCAATACTCTAGGCTCACTTATGCATGAATAAGCTTAGAGTAACAACTATGCAATTTAGAGCAAGCATATTTTTGAATGAACATATTTTTTATTGAATGTATGATTCTACCTTGCTTGAGACGAGCAAGAATTAAGTTGGGGGTGTTTGATAGCTCTAACAAAGAGCTATAGTTTTTGTCTTAATTTAGGCCCGTTAATGAATTTTACATGTTAATTATCCTACTTCGTAGGTATTAAGCACCAAAGAAGTAAAACCAAGAAATTGGAGTCAAATAGGGTTAATTTGAAGCAATTTAGAGGTAATTTAAACATCCAGGCTTCAAATGAGAAGAAATAACCAAAATGCCCCTGATCGGAGTGTCGCAACCCTCACTTGACGAGCAAGAAACTATCGCAAGGCAATGAGATTGAAGAGATATTGTGAGATTCAAGATAGGAGCGGAATTAACCAAGTGAGAATACTGAAAAATCAACAGTAAAATAAAAAAACAATAAAAGAAAGATCGACAACCGAAATTCTGTGCTGTTTTTCATTGTCCTTTATATGCCCTAACGTTCAATTCCAAAGTGGATAACAAAAAGATAACTCACCCCAGGCTTGATGGAGAAGTTAAAATTCCTTCAAAATCACAAAAAAATAGCTTTTTCTTGCCTTACATGACATCAAGTTTCTTTCACCTGTTTTAAATTGAATTTTCCAAAATTAAATTCCACTCTCCGAATTGTTCTTATTTTGAACGTAAAGAAGTGTTTAAGGAGTTTAATGAACTCACCAAAACCAACTTTGGAGGCTTAATTTCTCTTCAAAACCAGCCCCTATCTTAATGTTATAGTACAAAAATCTATTCTCATAAAAACCCAAGGTGGAGTCCCCACGAACGGACAACAGAGACCAATGTACGACAGACACCCATGGCAAATTTACGTTGTTGAAGACCCACGGAACTAGAGTTGATTTCTACAAATCTATAGACCACGACTAAAGATCAGCGTTGTTAAAGACGACAGAGACCTACAACCAAGGAGAGACCCAAACATGACAGAGACTGATGGACGGATGGCGGACAGCCACGGGCGGATGGCAGACACCCTGATTCACACGGCTAAGGAGGGATAGGGTTTGGGTAAAAGAGAAATGAAAGGGTTTGGGTAGGAGAGATAGGCGCGAGAATGTTGAAAAATGAAAGGGATTTTTTAATAAAGTAAGAAAACAATAAATTAGACCTTTAATGTCGCTTTTAAATCGACATTAAAGTTTATCTTCAATGTCGGCTTAAAACCGACATTAAAGGTCTGTTTTTTTAAAACTGACATTATACATCCTATTTCACTTTTATCAACCGATATTGAAACCCAAAATTCTTGTAGTGCATATGGAACCTTCTGTATCTCCTTAGTGTCGAGTACAATCTAGGAGCATTGACCTAAATGAAATTCATCACCTTTAACGACTAGGGTATCTCCTAGTTTATAATCTTTCATGCAAAATTTACTTAAAATCCTTTCAGTGTAGTTATTTTGTAACAATCTCAAAATACCTTGAGAATGATCTTACAGAGATAACCTAAATGGTTATAGTAAATTGATAAGGCTGGGTACCTTATCCTAATGACACTATGGATACGACTCGCATTGTAGTGGTTACAATTGTTGTAAAGTGCTACAAATGATCTGATCATGATAATTCATGTGGAGACATGTGAGTAAGGGTATTCTATACAAAAAGTTTGTGTAAGACTGAACCACGAAATGAATAGTCTCTTTATATAACACCGTTACTAGTATTGTATTAATATTTGATTTCCAGTTTGAATAATCATCGCCATTGAATTTATCTGAAGCTAATAGTTGGATAATTGAGTTTGACATGCTGAACGATAAACAAGTTCTATCAGAAAATTATGTCTAAATCCAAATTTTAGTAAAAGTAATAATGTATCCAAATTTTATTATTTATTTACAACAATACTTTAGTGAGTCAGAATAGATGCTACCGACAGACCAAATAGTCCTTCACTGAAGAAATACTTTTCTTGACTAAATACTAATTCCAGAATAACTCTTATTCCTATAGTTATTTAGTTACCGTTTTCAATCAAGAACTTTACTAACACTTAGTAACTCTTGTAAGTGTTACCTTCAATTTTTAGTTTCATAGAACGTATCAACAAGCCCCCAAAGTGAAAGACAATGTTGAAGATGAAAGTAAGAAAACTTTATTCATTTATGAAGTTTGAGTCAGTTCAAATCCTATGTTACAACCCTCCGAGGGCATAGTCGTATAAAAACGACTAGCTAATGCCACCTAAAACCGATAGCAGACGCAATATATGAATCTCGCTGTTCAAACTAATGGAAGAGACCATAGGATATATTGACACATTTCCTTCACCCACTTACTATGAAAAACTTCCTCTATTCACCTTGTTATTGACCCATGCAAACACTTTCCAAATGGAGTAGTCATGGTAAAAGTGACACGAAGCCAAGCATGGATCTCATGGTGTGAACTCTAAGAGACGTGAGAGCTCAAAAAAATATATCATATATAATGTTAATCTCCCACTGAAGTGTTCTAATGGAAAGGATATGTTTAATTTCTTAGGTATGTGTTAGCTAAAACATCCTAAGTCTAGGTGATTTATCCAAGAATAATAATTATAATTGGATTTTAACCTATGATGTCTAAGTGATGAGACCATTTTATTGCATCACATCGCTCACGCATGCTCATAAAATCGAGTTAATAATGCTCAATATTTTGGGTATAATCCCTAGGTAGCAGGTGTTCGATAAACCATCAACTTAAGTACATCTAGCCTTAGACAAGATTATAAACCAATTGAGTTTATAACCAGAGGTTTACAAGATAACGACCTATTTTAATTATTAAAACAAGTTGTTATTGTTAACCTTGAGCGAGCATTCTTCTTATCGTTGTTATAGATTTTAAATGTCTAACTCATTTTATAACAATTTATAAAAATATAGACATGCTGTAACATACCTCCAGCATTCCACATTTTAATATAACAATTATATTAAATAGATAAAACCCTAAATCATGGATACAATATATTATACATATTATAACATACTTTCAATAAATGATAGATGATTCCTATGGTGGGATATTAAATCTACATGACATACTTTATGCACACACAAGATTTAATTTAATTAAACATACATTCATAATGCATAAATAATTAAACACAAACTTAAATGGACTTGTTTTGGCGTCCTAAGTATGCAAACAAACTAATTATTACATTAATAATTGAAAAACAAAATCCAACAGCCTTTGGATCGCTTGAATCGACCCAAATCGGACCTGAACCACCTAAACCGGACCTCTAGGGCATGAAATTTGGCTGAAACGGACCTCGAAAACCTGAATCGATCAAACCGGTTCAGTTGAACCGCTAGAACGTTTGGCGCGTGTGCGAACTGGGCTAGGATGAGCAGTGTTGCAACGCTCCATCCCAGTGTTATAACACCACGGGATAACACCTTCGTTTCTAGGCTGGCTGAAGAATTGTGTTACAACGTTGTGAGGGTAGCGTTGCGACACTCGATAGAAGCTTCGATTTTGAACTTCCGCAGTTGAGCATGCTTCGAATTTTCTTCAATTACAACCGAATTGCAACTCTATTTTCTTTAATAAATTTACAAACCCATAATCGTACATTAAGGCCCATAAGAAAAGAGCCAATTACAAAAATTACTTGCAAATTAAATGGAAATTTAGATGCTAAAACCAAAATTCATCTATTTCAGCAACTATTTATTCAACTCATGAAAAACACCCACCATACTAAAATTAACGCAAATTGAGTACTTAAAACATGCTCTGATACCAATTGATAGAGTAGACATTCAACAAACGGAAGCAATTAAGGATCTAAGTACTCTAACTACATCGATTTTAGTTAATTAGCATGCATGTTCATAGTTTTAGTATATTGGGGTTTCAAGTGAATACCTTTGATGATTCTCCCAAATTAATTAGATTCACCTCGAATTTCTTCTTCAATATCTGTAGTACATCACAACAAGTATCTTCTCTACTAATCTCAGCCCTTAAATTGAAGTGTGGTAATCAAATTGAAGGGAATTTGAAGTGGCTTTGATAGTTAAGGTTGAGAGGAAAAACTAATTTTTCTTTCATCTGATTTTCAGATTGCATGGCCTTTCAATCTGATCTAAAACTTCAATATATAGAAGAAGATCATGCAATTGAGATTAAACATGAAGTAGCCACTTCATATTCTATTTAATCTTAGTGGCTTGAGGTGTTATTGATAGTGGAATAGTGGAATTATCCCACTTTCAATCATTTCCATTTTTTTTCAATAAATTGAATTAATTGAAACATATAAAACTTGTGTAAAAAATTGATTTTCAAAATCAATTTAATTGAAATTAAATAATTTAAATATTAATTTCATAAATTCAAAAATCAATTAATCCAATTTTATAATTTTGAATTTCATAAATTCAAAATTTAATAATTACTAAATTGGAATATTAATTAAACTAATTTAATTAATTTAATTTAATATCAAATATTAAATTAATATAACACCTCACTAAATATTTAAATCATATTTAAATATTGTATGATTTAAATATTGCCAACTCTCTAAAAACGTAATGTTTAATTTGATAATTAAACATCAATTATATCAAATATAATAATCCAAATCCTAAACCTGGTTTGAATATTTCAAATTCTTTCAACACGCTATTCTAAGGTTTAATCATTTTACGAGCTAGTAGAGGGACCTAATGGACCTACAGAACATGAGTTGAAACGATTTGAGATTAATTGGCTAAACTCTTTAAACTAAATTAATCAATATTCGTTAACTACTGAGACATACCATTATAGCTCCGTGGTTGCACTCTCCTCACTGTAGATATATTTTTGTCCACTTGAATTAACCATAATCAGTAAGTCAATCCTTCACAGGTTGTTTGTATTTACAACTAGATCAAAATTACCTTTTTATCCTTATAATACATCTTACTCCTTAAGTATCCACTGATCCTCTAATGAACAATTGGTTTATAGTCCTACCAATAAATTGAATCCCTCTCGAACATGAGAGGGTGTGGCCCCTTTGTCAAGACTAAGAGTCAGTACTTAAGGGAAAAATTATCTGCTAACCGTAAAACGAGTAGGAGCGAATTTCCATCTTACAGAACTATATCCCCAACTATCTATCTGGTCATACTCCTAAAATGGGAGGCTTATTGAGTGGTAATGTTGAATCACTCTCACATATGTAGATTAAAGAATAATCCAGAATAAATAGAAGTTCATGGTTAGCTCAAGATTGAGATCGAGTTACCTTAGGTCATCGAATTGAAATATTCAATTTTAACAGTAAACGATTGTTATAAAGAAAAAGTGACTATTTAGTGGTCCGGTCTTATGGAAACATCTTTTGTATAGGATGCCTCCACTTACATTTCTCCACATGAACAATTTTGAGATCACATTGTTTATATCAATATACAAAGGGACACATTCATAGTGTCTCCAGAATAAGGTACCCAAACTTATCTATATACTTATAGACCTTTTTGGCTATATACTAAAATTTGATCTTCCTTTATGTCTCTACATAAAGTTTAAGTATTCACGTTATAGCCACAGGCTAATTGATTGGATTTAGTAATTAATGCAATTCAATAACATCTTCAATAACATCTTTATTGAAAGAAATCTTAATAATATCTTTATCATGAATAAGATATGTTTAAAGTTTACAAACTACGAGTTTTAAGACATTACCAACACTATAGGTTGTTATTAAATTCAAATTTATTTTAATTTGATATAATTAATTTTTGAATTAAAGGGAGGGTGTTATGAAAATAACTTCCCTCCCCTTTTTTCTCTCATAATTGTGGATTTATGGGAGGTTGGATAGAGGAGATTCATCTCTTTCCCTTCCATTCAACGCAGAATACAGAGAAGGTGTGCCTACTTCAAGAAATTTAGGTGATCTGCGTTTTCTATCTCTTTTCAATAATTTTTCTCTCCCTTCCCTAAAATTAACACAAAGCCCACAACTTCTTGTGAATTCTCATCCCAAAGAGAATACCAAAGTACCATTATGGTGGTGTTCGAGGTAGGATTGGGTTGCTGTTTTGGCGAGTTCGTGATCCTAGGAGAGACTGAAGAGTTCATTGGAAGAGAAATTACATGAAGAAATTTGTTGTGTCTTCAAGGATATGTTTTTCTAAACCCTGGTTCCTCTTTTCTTAAGTTAAAGCATGTTCTAATTATTAATGCATAATGGTTTCCATTCTCTGTAAATTTTATCTTTATGTGAAAACTGATTTTGGGACACTATCACGATTCCGTTGCGGGTTTCATAAACTATCAATGATACCATTAACGAGAGGCTTGTTTGAGACCATAGATGAATTTCTTCAATTTGCACACCATAGACTTTGAATTACAAGACACAAAGTTTTCTGGTTGCACCATATAAATCGTCTTATAATTGTTCCCATTGAAAAACGCAGTTTTTACATCCATTTGATGTAGCTCTAAATCAAAGTTGCACTTCTTGAAGTTTTTGAGCTTGAATTTTAGGTTCAACAACGGGGACTTCAATGTCTTCTTGTTCTATAATTGGTTCAATAGCGAAGTCAGGAGTTGGAGCTTGAAAGTCATTTATGACTGCATTAGGAAAAGAAATTAATTCCTCTTCAAAGACAACTTTCCTTATGCTATCTTCCTCCTAAACTCAATTCCTCAAGGAATCTAGCATTTTCCGTCTCAACAATGATCTAAAAGCGGGATCATAAAACTTGAAACCCCGTGAGTGCTCAAAATACCCAACAAAATAGCAGCTAATAGTTCTTGAGTCCAATTTTCTTTCATTAGTCTTGTAAGGCCTAGCCTAAGATGGACAACCCCATATGTGAAGATGCCTAATACTAGGCTTCTTTCCTATCCACAGTTCATAAGAGGTTTTAGCTACTTCTTTACTACGTATCATATTAAGGATATATGTTGCAATATTTAGAGCCTCACACCAGAGGGATTCTGGTAGAGAAGAATGACTAATCATACTTGTTACCATATCCTTAAGTATTCTATTTTGCCTTTCCACTAAACCATTCATGCTGGCATTTCCTGACGTAGTGTATTGTGGGATAATTCCACATTTATCTAGATATTTGGCAAGGGCCTTGGACGTTGTTCACTTGATCCATCATATCTATGCAGTATTCACCACCACGATCAATTTGACAACCATAATTTTCTTTCAAAGTTAAAGTTCAACTTTAGCTTTGAATGACGTGAAAACATCCAAAGGTTGAGACTTCTCATGAATTAAATATAGGCACCCATATCTTGAATAGTCGTCTATGAACATAATAAAATATTGTTATCCATTCCAATAAGCCATAGGAAATGGGCCACAAATTTCTGTATGTATTAGTTCTAAGATGTCTGAGCATCTGTTGGCACCTACTTTTCTTATGTTTGTTTGTTTTCCTTTAATACATTCCACACAATCGTCAAAGTTACTTAAATCAAGAGAATCAAGAATTCCATTTGACACAAGTCTCTGAATTCTTTGTTTAGAGATGTGACCTAAACGCTTGTGCCATAACAGAGTGGAATTCTCATTTAATTTACGCTTTGTACCACATGAATTAGATAACAAGATCTTGTTAAATAAGTAAAAGAATCAAGCATATATAGATTATCAATTAAAGAACCTGTACCAATAAACTTGGAATCTTGAAAAATACTAAGTTTGTTATTTTCAAAAGAACAAGAAAAACCAAATTTATCCAAACTGAAAATAGAAACTAAATTCTATCTAAATGATGGTACAACAAAGGTCTCATTCAGATCTAAATAACAACAAGTTTTTAAATGTAATCTAAAATCCTCAAGAGCTTCAATCAGAACTGCTTTGCGATTGCCCACATAGATGAATCTTTCAACATCACTTAGCAGCCAACTCCACTGGTAACCCTGCATTGATATACTTATGTGACTAATAGCACCATAATCTATCCATCAAGTATCTCTAAGTATAGAAGCTAAATTTACTTCAAAGTAAAAAGTTTACCCTTCTTTTCACACCATTTGGCGTATTTGACAATCTTTCTTGATGTGACCTTTATTTTTGTATAAAAAATAAGGATTTTCAGTTACTTGTTTCTTTCTTTTATTCTGCTGAGATGTCCCTTCTGCAACACCCGTAGATTTTCTTTTCTTTTTATCACGAGAGTCAGTTGCCAAATGAGAACTTTCTGTCCTTTCTCTCTTAATCTTATCTTCTTCTTGCATTCATTCTGAGATAAACTCATTAATACTCCATTTATCCTTCTGAGTATTATAACTTGTCATAAACTGAGTGAATTGTGCAAGAAAAGAGATAAATATCAGATGTACGAGTAATTTTCATTTATCTTGATATCAAGTGCTTTTAATTTACCTGCGAGATTGGACATTTCCATAATGTACTCATTTATGTTCTTAGTGCCCTTATACCTCATGGAAGTTAAGGAAGTCAAAAGACTACTTACTTCCCATTTTTTCATTTTTAACAAAATATTTCTCAATTTGAGCACGAAACTTATTGACATTTTCATTTATGTGACAGAGCCCCAAAAAGACTTCGAATAGAGCACCTAATGATCATCAGACACATTTGGTTTGACTGTTCCCATTTTTCTACATTAGATGTAGTTGATTGTTCCTTAATAGAAGTAGGTTTTTGGTCCTCAATGCGAGATTCATATCCATACACCCGAGAAGTATCTCCAGGCTTTCCTTCCAAATCTTGAAGTTTGATCCATTCAACTTAAACATATCAAAATAATTTCACATATGTGGTGGGCCCCTTTAATGAGATATCTAGTATAACATTGACGTCCAGCCTTTGGGTATAAAAATAGCAACGGCAAATACTACTCTCAATGCAGTAATCAAAGTATTGACAATAAATTCTATCAAAAAATAGCCTTTCTTTTGACCGAATATTCTTTTTACATGAGAAATCCTTATAATTACCACATGCATACCAACAATTTGACCAAATAATTATCTTCCTTTAGGTAGATAAGCATTTGCATAAATTAATGAATATGCACATCCTATATTTTAGAATTAAACATAATATAGGCTATTCTGGCAACATATTATTTTGAAAAATTCAATCTAAACTATAAGACATCATAATATAATAATATTAATGTACAAAAATAAAGGAGAAAGAACAGCAAATAGTCTTTACCAAAATTTACTTAATAATTGCATACACATAATACAATTAAAGTTATATAAACATGTGAATATCACCAAATATCATCAAACAAATTTAAATTTAAATTCACCTAAATATCAATCAAATTTAGATGTGAATTTAATTTTACTAAGTTCATCGAAAAAAAACCCATTTAACCCTAATTAGGTCTTCAAAAAGTCCTAATTTTTGGCTACTTTCGCAACAATTTCACCTAGGAAAAACAAATTCAATTCTAGAAGAATCCACGACGTACAAACAATGATAGACAGATAGTCAGAAACATTTAATGACGCACAAAATATGATGAAAGTAGCGCCTTGCACAGAAGCCTCTCGATTCTACACTCTGAATCCTGATTTTCACTTCTGTTTTGTTTTTTTCACCAAACGAAACAGACTTACAAGACTCGATTTACAAACCATTTGCCCAAAATAATGGGTCCGAACAATTATCAAATCATCATTAAACTATAAATCTATGATGCCAAATCCCGAAAACATCTATTATGCAAACTTCAAACTTTTCTTTGCCGAATAATAGAATCCTAAACAATGTTAAACAATAAAAAGTTTGACAATCTAACATGAAATCCATGCTTTGATACCACTTGTTAGCTTAAATACTTTAGATCTATATTAAATAGATTAACCATATGATCGTTCATGCTAAATTTCAAAGAATAAATAACATACCGGATTCCATTGAGATTGATGATAGCTTTAAGATGACAATAACTTTAAGATGACTATTGTCTTCCTCAATCAAAACTCCGAATGCCCTTAGTGGGATCTCTCTTTAGATGGTATTCAAGAAAGACTGAGTGCTTAATGTTTTGGTATATTAGGGACCATAGCCCTAAGGTCTCTTTATATACTAGTTAAATTAGGGTCCCTATTAAACTCTAATTAACTAGGAATGAGGTTCTACCCATTAAGTCTATACTCTTCTACACATTAAGTCCATACTCAATTAGGAATCTAGGACCATCATTAATTAGATCACATAATATGGCCCAATGTAATAAAATAACTCAATGTGATAAAATATTAATCCACATACATCGCCCATACTTTAATTATACATATTATTATTTAAATACGTCTAACAAAAAGTTCCCTAGAATTTCAATTTCTCCCCTCTCGGGTCTCAATCCTTTCTCCATCAATTATTCTTCCAATTCCAACCCAATTTAAAATTAACAAGCCTTTAACACCCTAAATTCATCTTTGCAACTCAAAAATTCCAAAAATTTCACCAGTTTTCAAAATGTTGACTTTTTTGTTTGACTCTGACTTTCACCGTTTAACCGTTGACTTTGATTTTGACTTTTCCCCAAGCATACCTACTTCACCCTTGAATGTCCTTTACACGCTTGACTAGGTTCGATATCCTTAAATTATTCCTTGGATCCTTATCTTTTTTTCCTTAGTGAAGAAAACGTCGGTTCGATTCTTTCTTTTTTTTTTTAAGTATATCTCTTAACTAAAGTTACCAAATCAAACTTAATCTCGAGTCCCCAAGTTCAACCTCAACTATAAATTCCTTAACATTTCAAAGAAAGAGTAAAAGACGAGAGGGCTTACAAATAGTTTATCAATAGATATGATTTTGTTTTATCACTACATGATAGACAATGATAGACTATTATAAGTATCTATCTGTGATAGATAGTGATAACAATGATAGTAGTCTATCAGATAGTGATAGACTACTATAAGTTTTCTATCAATAAATAATTATTTTGTTGTTGCTTGTTGTTGATAGATTTTTTGCTTTTAGATAGTTTATGATATATACACTAGACATTGTTATTGGAAGTTTTGTTGCTTTTTGATAGTTGTGATAGACATTGTTGTATATCACAGATTGATGTGGATAGAAGTCTATCAACATTTATCAATGGTAAAAACTGATACAAGTTTATCATTAATATACGCTGATAGAAGTCTTTAAGTGATAGAAACTGATAGATATTTATCATTGATAGAGGCTGATTGAAGTCTATCAGTTTCTATCAGTGATAGAAACTTACAGAAGTCTATCATTGATACTATCAATGGTAGAAATTGATACAAGTCTATCATTGATAGAGGTTGATAGGAATCTATCTATCGGTGATAGAAACTGATACAAGTCTATCATTGATAGAGGTTGATCGAAGTCTATCAGTATTTATCAGTGTTTTTTTTTTGTTTTGTTATTTCTATAAATAGTTTGACATTTTGTTCTATCTATGAAAATTTCTCTTTTATATATAAAATTGATAAATCAAACACATTCATGTAATTTCTAGATATTAATTATCCCACAAACCCAAAATAGACATTAATTATCCCAGATATTTAAATTCCATATATTTAATATCTATATCCATATGAAACAATGTCTGTGATCCAAACGACCCCAAGTAAAAAACAATTTCAACCAACAACTACTCTCCCAACGGCAAACAACTCATTGGAAAATTAAAATTTCTTACCAACGAATCTAAGCCATTATTAAATAGTTTCATTATACATCTTTAAATTTAATGAAGGTATGACTATTAATACTCTACTTTTTTTATATCTCTTTCACTTTTCATAATTTATCCAAATTGGTGAAACTCTTTTTTTTTTTTTTTTTTTTTTGGCATTAGTTGAATTATTTTTTAAATTACATAAGGATAATTTACGCATTACAAAAAAACCTCAAATTTAATTATATTGTGCAGATTTTTTTTTTTTTTTTTTTGAAATAATATAATAACTAGTACAATAAAAGGTGAAGGAATTCAAAATACAAACCTCTTAATCGTCGGTAACTATTAATCACTAAGTTTTGGAATACTAGAGAGGCTTTCTGTAATACGGGGAACATTAAATATATTTTTGAGATGAATAGGAGGATCACTAGGCAAGATACATTAACAAATGTATATCCATAGGAATTATCTTAAGATTTTTTTTTACCGTAACCAAGGTACATGGATTTGATGTTAAGGTTCCAAGATCCTCTGATATATAGCTTGTAGCCCCATTGTCCACAAATCAAATTTAGATCAGTTAAAATTAAGGTCAATTTCACCCAAATTTCTCTTAATTGTTTTTTTTCCCCTCTCTACTCTCTAAATTATAACTATCCATCTTCCCTTTCTCTTTCACGTTCAATTTGACTCATTGTTTAGCCATTTCTCTCAACCTCTCACATTTTATCCTAAAATACATGGATGCATTTCAAACTACACCTACTTTTTTGCAGGTCATTTCTGTTTCGTAGTTCATCATTATTTTACCACGTAATAAATTTTTCTTTCTTATTTTTTTTAAACTATTAGTTTTTGATATTATTATTTTGTTTTGTGAATGAAGGGATTTATAAAAATATGTGTAATCTAAAATGCATCCAAATATTACTGATTTTTATGGAAGGTACTAAAAAGAAAATAAATGATAGTACCTATTCTATTTTGGTTTTTCTTATAAGCACTAGTAACCAGTAGAGTAGAGAGACTCAAACTTTGCTGATCTTTGAACAAGGGCTTTTTTTCTTTTTTTTTTTTTAATTTTTAATGCTTATTTATAAGAAAATCACCCATTTCGAGCACACTGTTCCTTGAAGACAATTTCTTGTTGAAAAATCCTATAATCTCAAATTCACGTGTAGATATATTAAGGGTAGATTAATTTAAGAAAAAAGTGTTTAAAAGAACTCAATTTTATTTGAATACTTTTGATTAAAACTGTTTAAAATAAACATCAAATGTTATTTTGAATGGTTGTCAAATATTCCAATTTTTTCTAAAATTACTTAATTTTTAAATTAAATGTTTGAAAATGTATTCCAAACACATTCTAAAATGATAACCAATTATAAGAAAGACTATCAAAATTTACTTGAACTTGACCAATTGTGTCAACTTTTACCTTCAACTTTCCATTTCTCATACAATCTACATCTCATTTTCTTTTCCATTTTTTTTTTTATAAATATGTTGCAATCTTTGATCTTAAGTTAGTTAAGTGTTTCAATCTTATCCTACAATAGTTTTTCATCTAAAAAATCTTCAATGAAAATACTATCATATGCATTCAAAAAATATAAAATTTGTCTAATAGGAGATTAGTAAAGTTAAAAAGAGAGAGATAGAGATACTTAAAAATAAATAAAAAATCAAAGAGAGAGATACTATATCTATATTTTTTTTTTTTGAAATTTGTAAAATTTGAAACTCCGTCACCTTTATACATTGATTGAGGTTAATTTTGGGCAAAGCTACATTCCTAGTTGAAATTTTAGTTGGTTCTAAAATTCTGTGTAAGTTTAGTAGAAGTTAAATATGGGGTAAATTTTGCAACATCAAGTAAAAATTGATTGAAAATTTGGTAAATATCAAGGGTAAATTTTGATTTTATCCTCAATTACTGTCGATGGCAACATCTAGATAAGATGACTCACTTGACCTTCATGTGCTTCAACAGTGAATTTATTACTTCGAGTAAGGAACATGACCTGCGAAACATGAAAAGAAAACACCGGTGTGATGACTGTCACAGAATCTCTGACGGTTAAGTTGGTATTTAGCAAAGGGTCAGAACAAGCTAGAGATGGGAGAGAAAAACTTACTTTTTGGTGTGCCTATGACCCCTTTGTGGTAGATTTGGATCCCAAACCTAAAAAGAATTAGGAAAAGTAAAGGAGATTAAGAAAACTAGAAGGAGGTAAGAAAAGTCAATGGGTCGACCAAGAGGACTTGGACCATGGCGTTTGAGAAGCAAATCCTTTCGGATGGAAGGAGGTCCGCCTCGGCCTCGGAGGAAAAAATGGCCCAAGTTGCATAATCCTCAGCTGAGAGAGGTAGATTAGGCCATTTGGCCTACCGAGGCTGAGGCAGGAAAGTTTCCTTTTGGCCCAATGCCTCTCCTTTTCTTTCTCCCATGGCCTATTCATCTGTTTCTTACATCTCTTACGTCTTTTCGAGCTCAAGATTCTTGGTCCAAAAATGAGCTATATCAGTAGTTCCACTCCCTAGTCGGGACTTTGAAAAACCAAATTATTGAATTTGTTTTTCACTAGTTCTTCTTGAGAGTATGATTTACTTGATAGCCTCAGCCCTACATGATGTGGACTTTAGAGTTTTAAGCTATCTAGTTTTAATTCCAAAGATCAACTTTCTTTTTGTGACATAGCTAAAAAAAAACCCGTCGAGCTAGTCAACCCAACTTTTGGCCTTTCTTTCTAGGAGGCTCCAGGGTTTTAATCCCTAGATTATCCTAGGAATGAAAATATCAAGCCCCTTGAAGCTTGATTTTTTTTTTTTTTTTAAATTTTTGCTTTTCTTGGTTTAAACGCTCCAAGGTTGTTAATCCCTAGATTATCCTGGAAATGACCATATTAAGCCCCTTGAGGTATTAATTTTGGCTTTCCTAGATTCAAAAGCTCCATAGTTCTTAATCCATAAATTATCTTGGAAATGACCATATCAAGCCCCTTGGGGTTTGATTTTTGGCTTTTCTGGGTTCAAGGGCTTAAGGGGTTCTTAATCCTTAGATTATTTTGGGAATGACCATATCAAGTCCCTTGGGGTTTAATTTTTGGCTTTCATGGGTCCAAAGGATCTAGGGTTTTTAATCTCCAAATTATACCTTATTAAGCCCCCTAAGGCTTAACTTTAAGTTTTTCCGTGATTTGTTTTTGTTTACATTTTTTTTTTTGTTGTTACTTTCTTATTTACCATTAAGGGAGTTGGGTTTAACATTTGGCATGGATCAATCTTGTGGAGATGGATATCAGATATGCAATGGATGTGTAAGCTAGACTTGGCCTCGACTTTCAAGACTAGGGCACTTTTTGTATCATTAAATTATTTGTTATCCTTATTTTACCCATTTTCAGCGAAAAGAAATGAACATTCCATGGGGTCTAAGATTAAACTGTCTTAGGGCAAAGTGGCCTGGAACCTCGAGGTTGGCCTCAGCCTCGGACTCGGGCCACATTACTTTGGGTATCAAAGCCTCTTATCTCTCTCAATTACAATTCCTTCGAAAACTTTTACTAAGCATATTGGCCACTTTTGAGTTTTGTAAAAGAATGATTTCACCTCGGCCTTGGGGCCATAGGTCGACCCGGGCCTCGGTGTTATGAACATCAAACCGTACCAAGATTGAATGACTAGATGAGTCCAAGGCTAAATGAACGCTTTTGACAGAGTATTTCTTTTTACCCTAAACATTCAATTCATATTCTCAATTTTCTTTTTCAAACTTCTTTACTCATCTTCCATTCTCCTTCGATTTATGACTCCATCTTCAACTTCTCCTTGAATTTATGACTCCATCTTCGACTTCTTCTTCGATTTGGGACTCCATCTCCAACTTCTCCTTCAATTTATGGCTCCATCTTCGACTTCTCCTTCGATTTTTGCTCTATCTTGGACTTCTCCGTTGATTTGCTGTTCCATCTTTGATTTCTCCTTCGATTTTCGACTCCATCTCCAACGTCTCCTTCGATTTGCAACTTTATCTCCAACTTCTCCTTCATCTTTGACTTAGAAGTCCAGCATAGGCAGATGTTTACAAGAACTCAAGTTTAACTCGAGAGGATCAAGCACTGGAAGAAATTGGGTTACATTGCTAAGAAAAATCTCACTGTCTTTTCTATTTTGACTTTTTTAATCAGGGCTTCAAGGTTACTCTAATAATTTTAGAACTTTTTCATCCATTAGAGTTTTAACTAAAAAAGATTTCAACAATAGTGAACTTATAAATCTAGAAGAGAAAAAATAAACATTAGTTGGAACTCGTGCAAAGCTTGTATGGTTCATTCTTGATAAAGCGATGAGAGGAAAAATATAGAGAACTCAATTGTTTTGGTTCGGTGTTGGATTTGCAACCACAGCTACTTTCATTTCTTAATTCATCTTGTAAGATATATTGGCCCATCGATGTGCTCTTTCATCTGATATGAAGCAAAATTTTGACACCATGGAAGCTAGAATCTCGAATCTCGAGTCCATTGGGAACAATAATTCAATTCCATCTGCAAAGGCCAATGATTGAATGACTGATTCTTCATGGAGCTCTTTGTTTATTAGCACACAGGAGGGAAACAGTCTCGTGAGGTGTCTTGTAGATGAAATTTTGTACCAACAATTATGCAGAATAAAAACCCATGTAAAAGGTATAACTCCTTTTATATTTTTCCCTAAATAAAAATGGAGTATTTTGTATAAAAAGTGAGCTTTCATTTTTTACACAATTATCCTACTTTATAGTTTGAAATAATTCATTATTTCTCAATAAGACAAGCGAGGCCTAACATGCCTTTCATTGTTGAGTTGAATTGAAAAAAAAATACCATAAGTTTCAAAGGAAATTTGTCGGTGCAGACTCAATGGTTTACTGCCTTGTATATTGATAAGTCTTGTAAAGAGCTATCTTATCAGTACTAATTCCCTCGATTATTCTTCAATTATTTGTTAAAAATGTCTATTTTGATAGGTAAATTCCAATTTCGAATCAAACAAATTTATTTCGAAAGATTAGGAGCTAATACGAGCCAAAAGATACCAAAGAATCACTTAACAAGAAGATCCAAGACAAATTAGCACTTTGCCCCTAAAGATGAACAATTCAACAAACTTCAGCAATGCTTGCAGCGTCGCAACGTTCCCCACAACACTGAGCCTGACGCTAGCTCAACGCTAGAAGACATAATGCACCTATTTGCTACAAAAGTAGGGCAGTATCGCAATGCTTCACCTAGGGTCGCGGGTTGCAATGCTCCTGAGATATATGGAATTGTTCACGTACGTGCGTTTGCCTTGTACAACCGAGCGTCAGTGCAGCGTCAAGACGCCAGCCCTTCTTGGCTTTTTTACGATTTAGTGTTGCAATGCTAGCCTTGGCGCCGCGGTGCTATACCTGCAGATTTAAATTCAATTGTTTTATTTTTAGCGAAAAGGAATAGAAAAATTCATTTTTCAATTGATAGAGAGCTTAGAACAAAATTAGAGAGAAAATTACCCAACTTTGTGTTTTGTATGAGAGATTTCTTGCAACTCTTACAATTCCCTAGTGAATTGATTGATGGAATTTATCATGCTTTCAAGAACCTCTTCAAGACTTTTTATCTCTATAGTAGGTAATTCCTTTTCTTGGGGATTCTTAATTCTAGGTTTAATTCTTGAGTTCTTTTTCATATTTTCTTAAATTGTCTTCATCCTTGAATGTTATTGGATTGAATTTGAATAGAAATTAATGGATGATAATTGACGCTTTGATTCCATTGAATTCTTGTATGTAATTCTTGCTTGGCACTATTGCATAATGGTGAGATAGGTTACAAAATTAAGATTTCTTGTGTTAAAGCAATCTAAGGAAAGAACATTATAAATGCTATATGGAAGTGTTTTTTTACTTAGATTAAGGCTAATTGATGTGATTCATGTTAATTAGCTATATAGGTCTTTAAGGGTTTTTCCTGATTGGATTGTGGGATGTTGAGTTTTTTCATTTTTACGATCAAGGAATGCATTTTTGCGATCAAGAATAAGCGATCAAGGAACACATTTTTACAATAGGACCTTAGAGACATTATTGAGGAAATACGGAGTTCACTACCGTATTGCAACCCCATATCATCCTCAAACAAATAGCCAAGTGAAAATTTCAAATAGAGAAGTGAAAAACATTTTAAAAAAGACTGTAAACATGAAAAGAAAATATTGGAGTTCCAAACTTAATGATGCGCTTTGGGCTTACAGAACTGCTTTTAAGATGCCGATAGGAACAACCTCGTAGGTATGTTATCTTCTAGTAAAGGTTGAACACAAAGCGTATTGGACGATAAAACGATGTAATTTGAATCTAGCTCAAGCTGGAAAGGAAAGACTCTTAGAGTTACAACAATTGGAAGAATTAAGACAAAATGCTTATGAAATTTCAAAATTTTATAAAGAGAAAACCAAAATTTTTCATGACAAAGGATTAATAAGAAAGGACTTCAAAATTGTACAAAAAGTTTTGCTTTACAATTTTAGATTACAATTGATGCTTGAAAAACTCAAGTCCAATTGGCTAGGTCCTTTTGAAAGTACTAATGTTTTCTCTTATGGCGCAGTCGAAATAAAGAATCTTGAAACAGGAAAAATCTTCAAGGTAAATGGACACAGACTCAAAATCTACAATGAAGAGCATGTAAACTAAGTCCACTTGGACTTGTGTTTAATTAATCCCTCATATATATGACACCCCTCCTCATGAACGTCGAGCAAACGATGCTAAAAATTTGCAATAGGACAAAAAATTCTCTTTCTTTATTTTCATTTTCATTTTTCTCTTCTAATTTTTCATTTTTTTCTTATTTTAGCATTTGAAAGGAATATAATAATTGATTCTTTTTCTTTTCATTTTCAAGGTGATTAACTCAATAATAGAGAGAGAGAGAGAAAAAGGAGCCATCACAAAAAAAAAAAAAAAAAAAAAAACAAAAGCAAGGATATTCTATCTCAAGTAAATAAATGATCAACAAAATATAGTGAAGTTTCTCTCTAAGTCGCTTCCTTTTTGTTTCTGGAATTCATCTTTTTATTCTAAACATTGAAGACAATGTTCCATTTTTAAATTGGAGGTGGGTAAACATTGCATGTTTTTTGTATTCTTTTGGGTATTCTTTGTTTAGAATTTTAAAAACGAGCCTAACTGAAAATTTTTTCTTTATAATGATCTATATAGAATCATATATGCATGTCTGGAACCCTTGAGCATCTGAGGCCCGGTTAATAGATTGTTGATTACATAGATTTTGCGATTCTGTTCTGATATATCTGAATAAATTTGAGGCTCTCATTATCTTGATAGCATAATTTTGATTCTTTGGAAAACATGTATATTGAATTCTTTATGCTCCAAAAGACAATTTTCCTTGAATGTAATAAATTCATGATTGAATAAATGCAAGTTTGTACGTTCAAGAATCTCATTCACTTTGTTCTATGCATCATTTGTTTTACTCAAACTCTTGATTCTTATCAATGAAACTTTGATGATGAACTCTTTCAAGTAAGGATGCAAACAAAATTATTGCTCTCTTAAAATTTTCAAAAAAAGTTTTCAAACTTATTTTTCAAAAGAAAAATTCTTTTCCTTCTAATTTCATAAAAAACCGAATACTTAACTTTTTAGATTTATTTAGAATCTTAAAACTCTTAGAAACATCATATCTACTTAATTTTCTTTGTTATCTCGATAGGACAAACTTTGATCTTAGAACAACTGTTTTTTTTAGAGGCAAGTATAGATAAAAAAGGAATAAAAGGAGGCCTAATGTATTTAAAAAAATTACTAGCACAAAAAAAAAATTGCAAAGTTAACATAACCTTCACTAACGTGTGTGATGGGCAGAGGTGAAAAGAGCTACCTTCGTCGTGTTTTTGTTAGGGCCCACGAGAAAAGAACGATAGGTTCCCGGCGATGTGAGTGTGAAAGCTATCTCTCTATGTAAAAGAAATATCAATTACATTTTGTGTATGTGAGCTTAAAAAGGAACCCTTGTATTAAAATTGCCTCCCTCCAATGCAAGTTAGGTATATCTTAAACCAATATCCGGACCAGTGTAGGGCGAAGAGGAATTGAGAGTTGGATGTCTTCTCTCTATTAGTTTTGGCCTTTAAGTGAACTAAAACTAGGTAGTGTGTTTTTTTTTTTTTTTTTATGATTTTGCAGGAAAATGACTTTTTCTTTTCAAAAGTAAGCTTCAACCTTTTGTTAGCAAAACTTTAAAATTCTAAATGCTTGCTTATATCCTTACTTCCTTGATTGTTGAGAAAAGCGATGAGAATCAATTCATTGTGTAAGACACTTGAATGTATACAACATTTGAATGTGAGGATGAAAATGTTCCAACTTGTATAGTCAATTTTGAATAAATGAATGAAACTTTACAATAAACAATCCATTTTTGCTTGAATGTATGCATACTTCTATTTTTGACTTGTTAGAGATGACCAAGATCTAAGTTAGGGGTATTTTGATAGGTCTCGTAAAGAGCTATCTTATTAGTACTAATTCCCTCAATTATTCTTCAATTATTTGCTTAAAATGTCTATTTTGATAGGTAAATTCCAAACCTGACTCAAACGAAGTTATTTCAAAAGATTTGGAGCTAATACGAGTCAAACGCCAAAGAATCACTTAACAAGAAGATCCAGAGGCAAATTACCACTTTGTCACTCAATAGGAACAATTCAACACACTTCAGCAATGCTTGTAGCATCACAACGCTCACGCTCCTCACAACACTGAGCCTGACGCTTGAAGACAGAATGCACCTATTTGCTGTAAAAATAGGGCGGCATCGTAATGCTTCACCCAGGGTCGCAATGCTCTAGAGATTTACAGAATCATCCACGCGCGTGTGGGTGCGCCATGCATAACCAAGCGTTAGCGCAATGTCAAGACGCTAGCCCAAAACTTTTTGTCTTTTTTACGATTTAGCATTTCAATGCTAGCCTTGGCATCGCGACGCTACACTTGCAAGTTCAAATTCAATTATTGCATTCTCAGCGAAAATGAAGAGAAATATTCATTTTTCAGTTGATAGAGAGCTTAGAACAAAATTAGAGAGAAAATCACCCAATTTTGTGTTTTGTACAAGAGATTTCTTGCAACTTTTACAATTTCCTAGTGAATTGATTGATGGAATTTATCATACTTTCAAGAACTTCTTCAAGGTATTTTGTTTTCATCTTAGGGATTCTTAATTCTAGATTTAATTCTTGAGTTCTTTTTTATATTTTCTTGAATTGTCTTCATCCTTGAATGTTCTTGGGTTGAATTTGAATAGAAATTAATGGATGATAATTGACACTTTGATTCCATTGAATTCTTGTATGTAATTCTTGCTTGGCGCTATTGCATAATGGTGAGATAGGTTACAAAATTAAGTTTTCTTGTGTTAATTAGGACTTTTTCCGAATTAAAGTCTTGAAATTCTTAATTAGAACATCTATTCAATCATTCTTGAAACTTACTTTAATATATTTCTTGAATGTCACAATCATGATAACCCATGTCTTTAAAGCTCTAAGAAAAGAACATGATAAATGTTATATGGAAGTATTTTTTACTTAGATTAGGGCTAATTGATGTGATTCATGTTAATGAGCTATATGGGTCCTTAAAGGTTTTTCCTTATTGGATTGTGGGATGTTGAGTTTTCAAGCAATTGTTCAAGAACAATGAATGGATTAAATCTAGTACAAGAATTCCTAATATTTTTCTATCAGCTTTCTTCTAACAAAAATAGTAAGTTTGTGTTACAAATTGCCCTTGTCTTCATTTTAGTTAGCTTTTAATCTCTTTACAAACAAACCGCCCCAATTACTGTCTTTTTGAATTCAAGGGTTATTTTTGGTCAATTAATAGAGGTTCCTTTAGGATCGATCTCTTACTTATATTTTAACTACGCGCTAGTTTTGGTAGTTGTTAGGACCTTATAAATTTCATTTGCTTGGGTAAGATAGAATTAACGACACCTATTTTGCACCGATCATGTATTTCTTGATATATACCATTACAAATGAATTGAGAGGGAAAAAATATCTATGGAAAGATCTTGGACAATGAGAATACATAAGGTATACGAATTAATTAAATATAAAGAAAGGAAAGTGGGACTAACGAGAAAATAATAGCTAATTGTCTCCAATGTCAAATTTCATATCTGATCTTTTGCTCCATTACTTATTGATAAGGGATATAATTGAGGAATGATAGATTAGCTTTGCTGATTTACCTCTAGCTAATTGATTCCCCAATATTTGCTGAGCTTGGATTTTATTCTAATTTATGTTGTTGTGATTTGATATTCTCATTAAGTATAAATACAAATGTAGTACATTCTTCACTCACGAGATGGCTTGCTCTTAACACCATCTTTTCTACTTCTTTAATACGTTTGGTTTAGCATGTGATAGATTAAAATTACACTTCGGAATGTATTATTTAATCTCGATAAAAGAGTTGCATTACTTGTTGCATTAGTAATTAATTTGAAATATAAAAATCCACATTTGGAGTTTAGACTTCTTTGCGATCTATACTTTCAGTGATTTTTCTTCTCAAAGTTACGGAAGGGATTGGAATTACTTTTCTCTATGGAAGATTTTACATTGTTTCTTGTTCTTTTGAACTCTATGTGATAAGTCTTTCTGACTTGAAAGCTTTTGTGAAGGTTTTTTTTGTTGCGAAATCGACAATTAAAGAACACAAAAAAAGGAACGTAGAGTAGGGAAGATCGACACACAGATATACGTGATTCACTAATAGTGTGTTAGCTACGTGCACGGGCAGATGGAGAACAATATTATTTCGAGAGAATGTTTTCAGAATTACATCATAAAACGACGCCTCTAGGTTAGAGAGTTTATATATCGCACTGCTCTAAACCCTAGGGTCAAAATCGTAAATAACTGCAAATAAATAAATATGTTGAATACAAAATCTGAATAGGTTGATCATGATGCAAATCTGAATAGGTTGGAGAGTTTATATATCGCACTGCTCTAAACCCTAGGGTCAAAATCGTAAATAACTGCAAATAAATAAATATGTTGAATACAAAATCTGAATAGGTTGATCATGATGCAAATCTGAATAGGTTGGAGAGTTTATATATCGCACTGCTCTAAACCCTAGGGTCAAAATCGTAAATAACTGCAAATAAATAAATATGTTGAATACAAAATCTGAATAGGTTGATCATGATGCAAATCTGAATAGGTTGGAGAGTTTATATATCGCACTGCTCTAAACCCTGGCCTGCTTAGTTCTCTCATGATGAACTTGATCCTTGGCTAGGCATATTGCACTCAAACTATCATAATATACAATAGCTTGGTCATGATGCAAACCAACATCACCAACTAACCCCCTCAACCATATTCCCTCTTTAGCAGCTTCTGTCAAGGCCATGTACTCTGCTTCAGTAGTAGACAAAGTAACTGTAGGCTGTAAGGTTTCCTTCCAACTAACAATAAAACCACCCAGAGTGAACACATAGCCAGTCATAGACCTCCTACTGTCAACATCTCCAGCATAGTCAGAATCAGAATAACCAGTCATCACACACTCTATGCAATTCCCATAAACAAGACCAACATCAGATGTACCACTAATGTAACAAAAAATCCTCTTAACGACTTGCCAATGCTCCTTCTCAGGTTGACCCATGAACCTGCTGACAACACTAACAACATGGGCAAGATCAGGCCTAGTATAGACCATAGCATACATCAAACTTTTCACTGCACTAGTATAAGGAACTCGAGACATGTACTCATTCTCAGCTTCAGATTTTGGTAAAAACTCAGATGACAAACGAGCATTTACAACACTAGGAGTATCTATTGGCTTAGCTGATGACATACCAAACCTGGACAATATTTTCTGACTATATCTTTTTTGTGACAAGAAGAGCTTATTCTTACCTCTGTCCCTATAAATCTCCATAATCAGAATTTTTTGAGCAGCACCCAAATCCTTCATATTAAACTCAGCACTGAGAATATTATTCAATTTCAGAATATCAGACTTGGACTTTGCAGCTATGAGCATATCATCTACATATAAAAGTAGATAAATCATCGAACCATCATCAGCTTTGTTTTGATATACACAACAATCATATGGACTCCTGTTATAGCTAAGTCTAATCATATAGCTGTCAAATCGTTTGTACCACTGCCTTGGAGACTGCTTTAACCCATACAAAGATTTCTTCAACCTACAAACATAATATTCTTTACCTGGATACTGGAACCCATCTGGTTGGGTCATATAAATCTCTTCCTCCAACTCTCCATGTAAGAAAGCTGTCTTCACATCTAGTTGTTCAAGTTCCAAATTCTAATGTGCTACTATAGCTAGAAACACCCTGATAGAAGTATGTCTGACTACTGGTGAGAAGATCTCATTATAATCAACTCTTTCCCTTTGTGTGAACCCTCTAGCAATAACTGGAGCTTTATATTTAATGCCCTCTCAAGGTGATATTTCCTCCTTTTTCTTGAAGACCCATTTACAAGTGACAATTTTTCTCTCCTTTGGTCATTTAACTAATTGTCAAGTCTGATTTTTGTCGCGAAATCGACAATTAAGGAACACAAAAAAAGGAACATAAAGTAGGGAAGATCGACACACAGATATACATGGTTCACTAACAGTGTGTTAGCTACGTCCAACAAACAGATTCAAGGCATTTCAACATTTTTATGTCAAACTTTGATGTCGTTTTCGTGCCTCTATTGTTGTCTAAATTCTTTCAAGTAGCTTAAGTAAGGTTACAATCTTGTTGGATTTTATTGATTTTTTTTTTAAATGTTTAAATACAAGAATTTTCTTCTTCTAATTTCTTTAGCTATAGTCTCCTTTGTTTCATTGTTGCTTACTGGATTTTGGAGATCAATGAATAATCGGTGACCTCTTTGGTTTATAATATTCTCACTTGAACAATAAATAATTAAAGGAGGTATGATAAATGTTATGAAGCACAAACACAAATACGACTATACGATATGGATACGATCGGATACGACGATTCGTCAATTTTTAAAAAACTAAGATACGGATACGTCTAAGGATACGTCATTTTTTTATATATTTTTTTAATATATATATTTCTAAAAAATGAGGATACTGATATGTTGAAGATATATTTTTTTCTTTAAAAACAAATTATAGGATATAGATAAATTTAACATACAAGTTAATAACAATAGCACAAAATAGAATATAAACACTGAAATACAATACAAAAAAACAACATCTAAGATGTTGAAGTACAATAGTTAATAAAATGCAATAGACAAGTGGCTCATATTGCAAAGAATAAGAAGAAGATTAGAGATAGAAGTATGAAGATAATTGAAGAACTTATTGTTGAAGATATCCAAATGATTTATATTTTGGTGGACTTTGTGGGGACTCAAATGTGAATATGAAGATTAGATGATTCTAGTCTATGGTCTGGTCCGTTATTTACTATTTTTTTTTTTTTTTTTTAATTTTGAACTCAAGTAGTGAGCTTTTTAATTAAGTTGCCTAATTTTAGATTGGGAAAGATTAGATGAGTTACTTGTCTTTTTTCTTTTTATGTTATTTTATCTATCTATCAAAGTATCTTATTTGGGAATGAATGTAGATTATGATAACTTTTCTTTTTTTGAATTCTTTTTCTGATTGATCGATTTACTTCTAGACTCATCTGTACCCATTTTTTCTTTCGCGTATTTTTATTGATCACCGTTTTATTCCATATATGTCTGTGAACAAGCATTTGTGGGTCAGTTCTAAGCCATACCAAGGACCAACTTTTTGCTGAGAATTATGTTTGTATGATGTGGAATGTCCACGGGAACCAGTAAGAACTTTTGCTTTTTTATTCTTGGCTTTGGCTTTCTTTTTGATATTGCATTCCAACATCTAAAATGGTACAGGATAATTCCCTCACAGAAAAAATCAGTTAGAAAATTTATGTGCTTTATATTTCTCCTACCTACTAAAGTTGATAAATAATTATTTTGCTGGTGTAAATTTGACATTCAATTGTTGTTTCCATCTTTTAGTTGTGTATCCTGTTACATTAATGCTTAGCTGATCTTGACTAATTATTTGTGGTTGTACTCGGGGAACATTTTCTCTCCTTTTTTGACTGGCAAACACTTACCTACCATTATTTCTGAACTGCTCCAAAAGATCTTATTAATTCACAACTTGTTGTAAGTATATGCAAAATTAAGGTATTTTTGTGAATTGAATTGTGTTAGTCGTACGAATACGAATGAGCTTATTTACTAAAAGCTTATTTGAGAGCTTATTTAAGAAGGCTCGGCTTTCTTTTTTGTCACAAAATTCTTACATTTTCATAAATCAATGAGTTTTAGAATAAGAATGAGTAATATCTTTCTTATCTAGAAGTTTTTAAAATCTCAGCATTTGAGTTGGCTTATTCATACATTTTCATATATTTTAAGAATTATATTTAATTTTTATAGTTAATTTATATTTATATTTTTTTAGTTCAATCCTGTTTAAATATCCGAATAGTTATGTGGTGATTTTGTATTATATTAGTATTATGTTGTCATAAAATGGCATTCCACACACTAGTGTTATACCCTTTGTTATAGTATTCATGTCTTTGTAATTATCCAGCAGTTATGGTAATCACTTTTATTTTATTTTGAATTAACTTTCGGTCTTGAAGGGGATTTAGGCACTTTTAGGTTACTTTCAAAGTTTATGAGGGTGGGTTATGCGAGTTGGGGTAACTGTAAAAAATTTTGTAGATGGTTTTAGAATTAAAATGATACTTAGGTGAGGGATCTCAAACCGAGAGTTCCATGAGCGGGTTTAGATCACTCCGATTTCACAGTGACTAGAACATCAGCGATATACATTCTATACTAACAGTTATGCATATTAAACTCATCAACAATATGCTTAGAATACGATAAAATATAGAGAAAGGGGTTCATACGAGAGGAAGACGGTCTTCGTTTGTGTGAACCCACAGCAGCAGAAAACTCCCACCGATCTACCAACACCCGGTGAGTCCCTTGACTGTTACTGCACGATCTGAACGTACACGAACAAAGCTTCTAGGACAACAACACCACAAAGGAAACTCGAGTATCCTCGGTGTCAAAAACCCAAAGAGTGGGCTTTGGTGAGTTTAGTAGAGGACGGAGGAGATGACTTCGTGTAGATGATAAGCACGGGCGAGAAGAACTCTGCTATCATATAGCGGAGACGCTTATCGTATAGTAGAACTACACGATCGTTTAGGAAAATCTGGACGATCGTTTAGGAAACGCGCGAACTAGATGATCGTTTAGACGAACAAGATTCTATCGTATAGGCTCTCGCGATCGCTCTTTCATGGTTTCTTTTGGGCGCGGGATATCAAATGCACGACTGAACTAATTCTCAAAATGAAAACGATTTTCATACTTTAACCCACCGGTTACCTTAACCTTCGCAGCCCTATGTTCCCAGTTCAAACGTGAATTAATTGGTTAATTATTAATAATTAGTCAATTAATTTAATTAATAAATGTAATCATATTATATTATATCCTATAGTTTGATATCATAATACTATAGATATTTTCCTCTAATTGATATAAATCATATTTATATCTAATTTCCTCCAAAATAATGTATTTCATACATTTAGCCAATTATATCATATATAATTAACCAGTCAAATATATGATATATAATTGAACTTCCTCTTGTCAATTTGAACATTTCAAATTAACCCAAACAATAGTTCTCGACTTTATCCAAGCTACCCAGGTGACCTAATGGACTTGAGGCTCGAAGCTCCAACGGTACGTGAATAGCTGAACTAAACTCTTTAGCCACGAAATTCACCATCCGTTAACTGTCAGTGATTCTACTAAAGACTTACAGCTGAACTCTTCGTACCACAGATATATTTCTGTGTCCATTGAATATAACCAATATAGTACGATGACCCTTCACAAATGCTCATAAGTACAACTGGGCCAATTTACCGTTTACCCCTGTAGTTACATCTCACTTCTTAAGTACCACTGATTCCTCTAATGAACAACAACATAGTCCAACTATGTGTGAACACCTCTCGGACCAGAGAATGTGTGTGGCGCCACATCGTTCAAGCCCTGGAATCAGCCCTTAAGGAAGCCATCTATCTATTTACCCTGCCTCGGGGAATGAGTGAATTCCATCTTGTGTAGTTGAGTTCCCAACTCCAAAACAGACGTATCTCCAAAACAATAGGTTTGAATTAGCGAACTTGGCCACTCGCACCCATACAAATCAAAGGACCGCGTCAATGGCAGGAGTTCCCAACTTACTCAGGATTGAGGTCATATACCTATGGTCATCCTAGTGAAGTGAAGTCTCTGTCATGAACGGTGTTATATAACGAGAAATTAACACTTCGTGGTCAGGTCTTATACAAACTCTATGTATAGACGCCCCCGTCGCATGTTCCCAATACGAATAATCAGGATAGATCATATGTGGCAAGTCACAATACTTGTGACCATTCCACAAAGTGGGCCGCATTCGTAACATTACCAGGATAAGGTTCCTTCCTATATTCATATACTACAACCAATTTGGTTATCACTCAAGACATGATCCACTTGTATGACACCACATACATGCTTAAGTCATGATGACATGCAGAAATGTATGTCATCTTAGGCCTTTTATTTAGAATGATGAAAGCTATTAGGTAGAATATGCGTCGATCATGATAGGAATTCACAAGAATATGTGCTTGCGTCGATCAGTATGTCAAATCTCAAGCTAACCCATTATTTTGCGTTAATTATGCGTTCAATGTTCTATCTTTGTAGCTAATGCAGGAAATGAATGAAAATGCGAAAACCGAACCACCGCATAGACGACCGCATGCGGAGAAACACTCCATCGCAAGGCAAACACATTGATCAATGCATGGATGTTACGGTAATCACCCGAATGCATCCATCGCATGGGAGTTGCGCTCGTCAAGTAAATGCGGTCATCGTGTAGAGTTGTGGTATTAAGCCAATGTGGTCATTGAATGATTGCGGTTGCACGACAACGCCAACTAATGGGATCAACGCAAGGTAGGTGGATTGAACACATCAATGCATCTACCTCGAGAAAATCGAAAGATGATGTTGACATTTCACCTACCACGTCGTTAGTGACACAGGTTCAGAAAGATGAATGTGCCAAACGTTAGATTCAGAGCAGTCCAATTAATGCTGTCGGACCCAAGCTTTATAAATAGAGGTCGATGAGATGAAATTCAAATCATCCGGGGAGGATCCTTGTGATCCGGAGATTATTCCTCAACCGGGGATTTTCCCCGCGATCCAGGAAAAATGCATGAAAAGATGCCTGAGAGTTCTTCACCTCCTTCATCTATTCCGAGTGACGACCGGAGCCTTCGACCAGAGTTAGATCTCGAGAGAGTCAGCTTCTCTGTCCATCCATGGCACCACCAACAACCTTGACGCACATCCGCTTGAAGCAAAGCTTTGCTTCCAGCCGGTCATTTCTTTTCCTTTCTTTTTCTATATTGTATTGTATGACATTTAGAATTAAGGGATTAATACAATTGTTTTCAATGCATTTCTCTGTTCCTTCAACTCCATCTCCATCTTCTTGCTTAGCATCATTACTTTCATTGCAACACTTAGTGGGATTGCGTGGGTATTGCATACTTAGTCATGTTGATTAGGGATATGAAGCATGAAGCAACCCACTGAGAGGTGTGCGTTGCGCGAGTATGTGAGTAATCTTATTTGCTTAGTGTGAAGCTGCTGCAATGCCTATCTATAGACTAACGCATTGCTTGTCTATGAGTCAAATCAGCAACAATCAACTGCCCGGGAGGGTAAGTGGTTGGACGCATTAAGCAAGGTATGCATTGTTCACTAGGGATAGTAACAATCTTAGGTCAGCGAAGTTTATGCGGTTGTCTTGTATTATGTATGCTTCATTCGTCCATTAGGGATACTCGAGAGGGTAGTCTAAGGACAGGATCTAGGCTTGGGAAGGTCAGGTCAGAATCTAGGCTTGGGAGAGCCAAATTAGAACACAAAATACAAGAGATAGGCGCTTAGGAATGAGCACTATTTGTTATTAATGCATCGCATGCATCCTAGAGATAGTTCACCTTTCTTTCATGTATTTTGCATCATAGGACAAGAGTGGAGACTTAGGAATAAGCTCTATGGACACTTTGCGTTCAACACATGCGTCCTAGAATTATGAGCACCGTATTTCCATTGGAAAATGACTTGGCGTGTATGGTTGTAACATGATCGCATAGTCTGACGCTGACTAAGGTTGCCCTTGCAGTCACTCTTAAGGGTTGCAATGAAAACATCTCTGCATTTTATCTATTTTCCCACACATTTATTTCATGTCAAGGTTTGTCGCATCTCTACCTTTCATGCATATTCTCATTGTGTTGTCTGTTAGATAGGAGTAAGAGTAGGATTAACTTAGCAACATCCCCTTCATTCTTTTATTTAAACCACCGCATGCACATCACCGCAAACATATAACTACAAGTCCCTGTGTTCGACCTCGGATTACCCGAGAAACTTGCATTCATGGTCATCGCATACATTGTTAACGCAATTTTCATTCCAACGCATGACCATCGACACATGACTATCAATACATATCTTAGGAACATGCATCACATGCCACGTCCAAGGGAAGTTGGTTGTCGAGTAAAATTGACTTCCAATGTTCCACCATCAAGTCACATTTAGATAACCAGGGATTTTATGTTTATTGGTTTGTGGTAAAGTAAATAAAACAATTAAATGAGCAAAACAACAAGAGGTGAAGTAAATATCATATATTAACCATCACAGATGTTCGTATATACTATTACAAACTATAGGACACGAGACTTTAGGGCATCAACCCCACCAATCTCCCACTTGTCCTAAAGCGAAGTGGGGTGTACAAAAAATTTAGTACAAAACAATAAACTAGGGCATAAAAGCCCAGTACAATAAAATCTCTCACTTGCCCTAATTCAGCCGCGGGCGATCCTATAGACCCATGCTCTATAGGTGACCCTCAAACAATGTAGCCGTGAGAGCCTTCGTAAACGGGTCAGCAACATTGTGCTCCAAAGCCTGTCTCTTATACACATCTAGATGTGTATAAGAGACAGAACTAGTACAAAACAATAAACTAGGGCATAAAAGCCCAGTACAAGAAAATCTCCCACTTGCCCTAGTCCAGCCGCGGGCGATCCTATAGACCCATGCTCTATAGGTGACCCTCAAACAATGTAGCCGTGAGAGCCTTCGTAAATGGATCAGCAACATTGTTCTCTGAAGCGATTTGCGTGACGATGACATCCCCTCGATACACTATCTCGCGGATCAAATGATAATTCCGCTCTATGTGTTTGCCACGCCCTGTCTCTTATACACATCTAGATGTGTATAAGAGACAGCCATAGTGGAGTCGGTGATGCACCCTTGCTTAGTGCTTCGCCATACTACAGCTCCTCCGTTAAGAGTGAAGACTGACCCATATGTGGACTTTCGAGAGTCCTTATTAGTATGAAAGTAAGAATCTGTGTATCCTGTAAGGATCGAATCCCTCGAACCATACACGAGCATGTAGTCCCTCGTTCTCCGAAGATACTTGAGGATGTTCTTCACTGCGGTCCAGTGACCATGGCCTAGGTTAGATTGATACCTACTGACTATGCCCATAGCGTAGCAGATGTCTGGATGAGTACAGAGCATCACGTACATCAAACTGCCAACGACAGACGCATATGGGACCCGTCTCATCTCCTCAACCTCTTGAGGCGTCTTAGGACACATTTCCTTAGACAAAGTGACTCCATGCCTGAATGGTAGTAGGCCCCTCTTGGAGTCCTGCATCGAGTACTTGAGTAACATCTTGTCAATGTACGATGCCTGAGATAGTGCTAGCACTTTGTTCTTACGATCCCGAAAAATTTAGATCCCTAGAATAAACTGAGCCTCTCCCAAATCTTTCATTTGGAATTGGGTCGGTAGCCAGTTCTTAACTGCAGTCAGTAGACCTACATCATTCTCAATGAGTAGAATATCGTCTACATACAACACTAAGAAGATTATTGAAGCGTTGATGATCTTTTTGTAGGCACAAGGTTCATCAACGTTTTGGTCAAAGCCATACGACTTGATCTCAGCATCAAATTGTATGTTCCAAGATCAAGACGCCTGTTTCAGTCCATAAATGAACCGATTCAGTTTGCAAGCCTTTTGCTCTTGACCTTAGGCTATGAATCCCTCGGGCTGAACCATATAAATTGTCTCATCAAGATTTTCATTCAGAAAGGGCGTCTTGACGTCCATTTGCCAGATCTCATAATTATAATAAGCTGCAATGGATAGGAGGATGCGGATAGACTTAAACATGGAAACTGGCGAGAAAGTCTCCTCATAGTCGACTCCCTCTACCTAGGTATAACCCTTTGCCACAAGTCGAGCCTTGAAGGTCTGTACCTTCCCATTAGCACCTTGTTTACGCTTGTAGATCCATTTACAACCTATAGGGCGAACCCTATCAGCCTGATCTACAAGATCCCATACAGAGTTGAAGTACATCGACTCCATCTCGAGATCCATGGCCTTGACCCATTCATCCCGGTCAACATCCTCCATTGCCTTCTTATAAGACAACGGATCCTCAATGTCGCCATTTGCTACCATAGCAAGGATTTCCATGAAACCCAGATAGTGAACGGGTAGGTTCGGAACCCTCCAACTATGTTGAGGTTCCCTCAACTCTTGAGGTGGAATCGACCTACTAGATGAACTCCCATCAACAACTCTTGTTTATGTAGCAGGCTCTTCAACAACTCTTGTTGAAGTTTTAGTAGTTTCATTGGAAAGCTCACGTAACACGACTTTGCTTTGTGGACTATGCTCCCTTACATGATCCTCCTCCAAGAAAGTAGCGTTTATTGAAACAAACACCCTATTTTCCGTTGGATCATAAAAATAACCCCCTCGTATACCTTTGGGGTAGCCTACAAAGAGGCATAACCTCGACCGTGGTTCCAACTTCTTGGGATTAGCCTCAGGCACATGTGTAGGGCAACCTCAATTGCGAAAATGACGTAAACTAGCTTTACACCCATTCCACAACTCCAGAGGTGTTCTTGCAACACTCTTAGAGGGAACACAATTGAGTATGTACAACGCAGTCTCCCTTGTGAAAACCCAAAACGAGTTCGGTAAGGAAGCGTAACTCATCATCGAACGAACCATGTCTAACAAGGTCATATTTCTCCTCTCTGCTACACCATTCTACTGAGGTGTACCCGACAGTAAGAGTTGGGAAACGATTCCATGTTCTATCAAATAGTCCTGGAATGCAGAGTCCAAAAACTCTCCATCTCGATCTGATCAAAGTGTTTTAATCCGTCTATCTAATGATTTTTCAACTTCAGCCTTGAACTCTTTGAACTTTTCAAAGGATTCAAACTTTTGTTGCAAAAGATAAACATACCCATACCTAGAGTAAGCATCAGTAAACTGATAAAATACTCATAGCCACCTCGGCTCACACGTTCATAGGACCACAAAAGTTAGAATGTACTAACTCAATAGCCTTTTTGGCTCTAAAATCTTTTCCAGTAAAAAGTCGTTTAGTCATCTTACCCTTAAGGCAAGATTTGCACACAGGTAAAGAATTTTCTTTTAACTCACTTAGAAGTTCATTCTTCACCAATCTCTCAATCCTATTGAGATTGATGGGCCCTAAACATAGGTGCCAAAGTTGTGCATTTTCTTTTGGAGAAATTTGTTGACGTTTTGATTGAGTTACGACAGTTCTGAACATTTCAGTATTATGAAAGGAATTAATGGCTAACGGCCTTAGCACATATAAATTCGATTCCAGATTTCCTATGCAAATAAAAACACCATCTTTATGAATAAACACTTTACTCAAATTAAAAGAGACGGTGTATTTACATTGCAATAAGCACTTTACAGAAATTAGGTTCCTTTTTAGTTCAGGAACAACATATACATCATTTAAATTTAGAAACCTATTCTGTAAAGTCAACTGGATCCTTCCAACTGCCACAGCTGAGATGACGTGCCCGTCCCTACTCATATCGTCATCTCACCAGCCTCGAGCTATCGCCAAGATCTAATCCCCTGAAAAGAAGAACAAACATGGTTAGTGGCGCCTGAATCAATAATTCAGCCCGAATCATCATTCTCCACTAAACGAGTTTCGAGCACAAGTAAATCATATTTACCTTTATCCGCCTTGGCCTTAGCCTTGGCTGTTTTTATCTCCTTCAGATACTGAGAACAGTTCCTCTTCCAATGTCTATCTTGATTGCAATGGAAACACTTTTCCTTAGCAACTGATGGAGGCCTCCTCGGGACGACAGGCGGTGGGTAGCAAGTGCATTCCCTTTTCCCTTAACATCCTTCTTCTTCTTCCCCTTAGAAGAGTTAAAAGTAGGAGGTGCAGACTTCGTTCCTGAGNACTCATATCGTCATCTCACCAGCCTCGAGCTATCGCCAAGATCTAATCCCCTGAAAAGAAGAACAAACATGGTTAGTGGCGCCTGAATCAATAATCCAGCCCGAATCATCCTTCTTCTTCTTCCCCTTAGAAGAGTTAAAAGTAGGAGGTGCAGACTTCGTTCCTGAGGTCGAACCTCTATGGAACGTCCTTGAGGATGAAGCAACATTTGCCTCACCCTTCTGCTTCTCCTTACTTTTCAGTAAAGATTGGTATGTTTGTAACTCATTAAGGAGAGTTGTAAGGTTATATTTCACTTTGTTAAGAATCACATTACTAACAAAGTGCAAGAAGCTCTCCGGAAATGAATGCAGGATTATGCTAACCCAGCTGCCCTCATCGATGGTAGATTCATTCAACTCCGCCACATTAAAGTGGACCATCATGTTTAGCACATGTTCACGAACAGAGGCGCCTTCTTCTATTTTGGAGTTGAATATGTACTTAAGAGCCTCATGCATAAGCTATTCAGACAGTTGTCCAAACATCCCCTGTAGGGACTCCATGATCTCATGGGCTGAGACCATAGGCTCATGCTTCTTGGCCAAGACATCAGAAAGACTTGCCAAGATATAATCTCGGGCCTTCTCATTCGCCCTTGTCCATCGCTCGTATGTCTCTCAAACATTTTGAGCGGCATTTGGTGTTGGAATAGGAGGACAAGCCTCCGTGAGAGCGAACATGAGATCCTCGATGATTAGGATCGTCGTGATTATATGTTTCCATGTTGAAAAATTGTCGCCAGTTAATTTTTCGGCGCTTAACAATGATAAGGTCTTGTAGCCATTTGAAAAAGTTGTTAAAAATATGAACAAATCTTGATTAGTTTTTCCTAAACCACTTTTAAACCAATTAGTTTTGCAAAACAGTTTTAAGTACCATAAGTTATAGACTTCTATTTTGCAATGATGCCCAGTGAGTCAAGACAAACGCTACCGGTAGGGTGATCGGTTGTCCTTTCACTGGGATGAGACATTCTCAACCATTAGGCAGAACAAACTCTTGGAACTAAAGATAACAACCACCACTTTTTAGGTCCAGAATCGTTAACCTTTAACTATTCCGTGTAAGTGTAACCCCTCGTTTTCGGTGCCAGATTCCCGCCCTAATGCGCTTACCTTAGGGAAAAGACAAATTAGGACAAGAGACTAAGTTACCTTATCCTCCTACAGGAGATCAAATAAAGAAACGTGCAAAACTGTCATTCTTTAGGGGGACACTCCCAGGGCGCCTCAAGGCGATGCGCAGTAACTTTATTCAACCTAA
>NC_052357.1:17115784-17194211 GCF_009727055.1 Benincasa hispida | reverse complement strand
ATAACCTAAGGTGGGATTTACTATATGTGCATACCATATGACATATAAGACATACATCGCATGTATTAAACAAATAGATTAATGGACTAGGATGAGCCTTTAAACCAAATAAGAACCGTAATGAAAAAATCTATCTATTACATTTTTCATCGAGCAAACCAGTTCACAGGCAAACTGGTCTTGAACAAACAGGAGGTCTCCATCGTGTAGCAATCTTTAGAAGGTAGACGATCGTTCAACACGCACTAAACGATAGGAACATTAGCAAACAATCTCGTAGACAACAACGAGGTTGCGAAGCCTGATCATCCATGCGATCGTGTAGCGCGACGATAGGTAAACGATTTACCTTGAGTTACTAAACGATCATTTAGTCAGTTACTAAGTGATGAAGCTTGCTGACCTAAACGATCGCCTAGTGCGCTTTAAACGATATACGAGTGTCTGATTGTTTAACCGATACGTGTAACTTGGAAAACGATTTACCTTGTGATGCTAAGCGATCGTTTAGTTAGTTACTAAGCGATGAAGCTTGCTGACCTAAACGATCGTCTAGCTCGCGCGCGCATTAAACAATACTCAGTGATCGCGTGCCTGATCGTCTTCCCGATACGACCAACACTTGATTGCATACCCCATCGTTCAACCATGATTGTTTAGTCCTTTATCTTCACGATGCGATGGACAGCAATTGCATAGAACCTTTTCTGCACGATGCAATCAACCCTATATCATCTTCTTCCTAGAAAAGTCGCAACCTTTGTCCAGAACTTTGACGAACGACTCAAGACTTCAAACACTTTGAATACAGACTCGATTACGATTATATATGCCCAAAAATGCAGAGGCCTTTACGTACAACCGCAAATGTAAAAGGAATTTAAACAGACCGAGGAAATTCATCCTGAAAACATCCATTAATCCGACACATCCACAACAGTATTAACACTTAAAAACAGCGTAGAAATGCACCCACCATGAATATAAACGTTATTTCTTTACAACAAATGAAATCGAAGTATCAGAAACCTGGCTCTGATACCAATTGAAGGATCTCAAACCGAGAGTTCCATGAGCGGGTTTAGATCGCTCCGATTTCACAGTGACCGGAACATAAACGATATACATTCTATACTAACAGTTATGCATATTAAACTCATCAACAGCATGCTCAGAATACGATAAAACATAGAGAAAGGGGTTCATACCAGAGGAAAACGGTCTTCGTTTGTGTGAACCCACAACAGCGAAAAACTCCAACCGATCTACCAGCACCCGGCGAGTCTCTCGACTATTACTGCATGATCCGAACGTACACGAACAAGGCTTCGGGGACAACAACACCACAAGGAAAACCCGAGTATCCTCGACATAAAAAACCCAAAGAATGGGCTCTGGTGAGTTTGGTAGAGGACAGAGGAGATGACTTCGTGTAGACGATAAGCGCGGGCGAGAAGAATTCTGCTTTTGTATAGCGGAGACGCTTATCGTATAGTAGAACTACACGATCGTTTAGGAAAAACTGGACGATCGTTTAGGAAAGTGGTATACGATCGTTTAGACGAATGGGATTCTATCGTATGGGCTCTCGCGATCACTCTTTCACATGTTTCTTTTGGGCGCGGGATATCAAATGCACGACTGAATTAATTCTCAAAATGGAAACGATTTTCATACTTTAACCCGCCGGTTACCTTAACCTTCACAGCCCCATGTTCCCACGTTCAAACGTGAATTAATTGGTTAATTATTAAATCATTAATCAATTAATTTAATTAATAAATATAATCTTATTATATTTATATCCTATAGTTTGATATCATATATCTACTATAGTATTTTTTTTCTTTACTTGATATAAATCATATTTATATATAATTTCCTCCAAAATAATGTATCTCATACATTTAGCCAATTATATCATATATAATTAACCAGTCCAATTATATCATATATAATTGAACTTACTCTTGTCAATTTGAACATTTTAAATTAACTCAAACACTGGTTCTCGACTTTATCCAAGCTACCTAGGTGACCTAATGAACCTATGGCTCGAAGCTCCAACGGTACATGAATAGCTAACTAAACTTTTTAGCCACGAGATTCATCATCCGTTAACTGTCAGTGATTCCACTAAAGACCAACAGTTGAAATCTTCTTACCACAGATATATTTTTGTGTCCATTGGATATAACCAAACATGAGTACGATGACCCTTCACAGATGCTCGTAAGTGCAACTGGGCCAATTTACCGTTTTACCCTTATAGTTACATCTCACTTCTTAAGTACCACTGATTCCTCTAATGAATAATATAACATAGTCCAACTATGTGTGAACACCTCTCAGGCCAAGAGAAGGTGTGTGGCGCCACATCGTTCAAGCCCTGGAATCAGCCCTTAAGGGAGCCATCTATCTACTTATCCCTACCTCGGGGAAGGAGTGAATTCCATCTTATGTAGTTGAGTTCCCAGCTCCCAAATCAGACGTATCCCCAAAATGGTAGGTTTGAATCGGTGACTTGGCCACTCGCACCCATACAAATCAAAGGACCGCCCTCAATGGCAAGAGTTCCCAACTCACTAAAGATTGAGGTCATGTTACCTATGGTCATCCTAGTGAAGTGAAGTTTTCGTCATGAACGGTGTTATATAATGAGACATTAACACTTCGTGGTCAGGTCTTATACAAACTCTTTGTATAGGACTCCCCCACTCGCATGTCCCCAACACGAATGATCAGGATCAGATCATGTGTGGCAAGTCACAATACTTGTGACCATTGCACAAAGCGGGCCGCGTCCGTAGTATTACCAGGATAAGATTTTCTTCCTATATCCATATACTACAGACCATTTTGGTTATCACTCAAGACATGATCCACTTGTATGTCCCCACATACATGCTTGAGTCACATTCAGATAACTAGGGATTTTATGTTTATTGGTTTGTGGTAAAGCAAATAAAACAAGTAAATGAGCAAAACAACAAGAGGTGAAGTAAATATCATATATTAACAATCACAGGTGTTTGTATATACTGTTTACAAACTATAGGACACGAGACTTTAGGGCATCAATCCCAACATTAGGAACTTTAAAGATGGTTTTGAGAGTCGTGACACTTAGGATCAAAGGTATGTAAAATGGTGAATTAGAGTCCATAAGTTTTGTGACCGTTATCTTTTAGAACATTGGGATTGATCTGCTCTATTTGGGGAACATTTTCGGAGATGTGGAAGAATCTGAGAGTTTAAAAACTAGATCTCAAGATGGGAGCTTATGCAACTACTCGAACAACGAGAATGAAAACCAAAATAGACTAATTGAAGTAAGATTGCTTCACCAATATGCCAAATGAAAATAACTAGGTTCTAATTGGACAATGAATTCTAAGATTTAAACAAAATTGATATTTACACGTAAGTGATATCTGCGTTATACATTTTTAGTTTTCAGTTTCTTAAATTTAAAAACATAATGTTTTTTCTTCCTTTTCCATTTGTCTTTTGACTTGGGATAGCCGAATGTATGAGGATCTAGGCCTAGTTAAAAGTAACTTGAGACATCTTTTTCTTCCATATAAAATAAAATAGATGGGTTTTTAGGATGACGTTCTAATTAATACTTCTTTTCGTGCTATAGGTATTCCTCAGAGGAAATATGACACATTGATCATACCAAACATAGAAGAATAAGGATGGAAAATGGGTTTATCTTAAAGTTTGACCTAGGTAAAGCTTACAACTTTATTGATGTGGATACCAGTGTCTATGGTTTTATTATTTTCGTTCTGCATTGTTGGGCTTATTTTTTAAGTTTTCTTGAGGATCATTATCTTTTTACCCTGAAAATCCTTCTATTTTTCTTCAATCATCTATAAATCTTTCTTCACTTGTTTTAAATGGTGTTGAACTTTAGTCGTTTAAAAATGAACATTTGGGTAATCGTTTGTGATTCTTTTGCTACTACCTTAAGCTTATTGATGTTGTGCATCTGAAAAAGCCGTCATTAATAGGTTGCACACATATTTTTTCACGTTAGCTTGGTGGCATTGAAGGTTGAAAACAAAAATCATTATTCTTGTTTATATGCACTACTTATGGGTCAAAATGTTTGAAATATGCACTTGTTTGTATTATATATCTTGCTTTTTTTTCTTGTTTTTCTTACATTGAAATATGAACTTTTTACTCTGTTTTTTTCTTGTTGTTCCATTTCAAAGTAATGATGCTATAGTTGAATGAATGCTTAAATACCCAATCCCAAAGATGAATGGAACACATGACCTAGTGACTTCATTGTCTCTTTCCTTAAAACAATGGTTTCATAAATATTAAAGATAGACAAATCTCATCATTCAAAGAGATGTTTTATCTTCTTCAATGTTTCAATTAGGAGAGTTTTCTTTGTGACTATATTTGTGATTTGTTTAGATAGATATTATGCAGTTGAAATTGGTTAGAAGTTACTTTATGGATTTTGTTTATAGATAATAGTAGGTTCTTTGTTTTTTCCATCTCTTTTTTCTTCTATCATTCTAAGACACACATCCAAGATGCAATTGAAAATACGAAGTTTTAATTTGTAAGTATGTCTATTTATTATTTTTGTTCTTTATTTTGATAATTTTACTTAATTTTTTATTACTTAATGACTTTTTGTAGGTTGTTGAATAACTATCAATGAAGGTAATGCCTAAACAACAAACACAACTAACTTGGAGTTAATTGACTTTTTATATCAATATTTTGTAATTTATAAATAATATGTTTTGTTCATCTCATTTTTTTTTACTATATGAATACTTTTTAGGATATACACATTTTGATTATGTGAACTATAAATATTTTTTCACTTTTAATGTGTCACAATGTATAAAAAACAATAATAGCATCATGAACATAATCAAAAAGCTATAAAAAGTTCCTAGAAAAAGCTATAAACAATTATGAAAGCTATGGAAAGAAATTTTTTTGAAACATTTGAAGGCTTATTATAGCTTTCATTAAATAAATAATTATAGTTTCAAATAAATGCTATAATAGACGAACAATAACATCAAATTTTAGCTATAAAGCACTTTTATAGCTTTTTCAAACTGTTATCTTACATGTTATAAAGGTAAAATGTTGTTTAAAAAATGCTAAAAAAGTCAAATATTTCATAGCGTATTACTAGATGCTATAAAAATAATGGTCTTTTTATAGCATTTTAAAAATCCTATGAAAAGCCTCAAAATTTTAATGGTGCGGGTTGTCACAACTTTACAACAAATGCTATAAAAAAGACCTATTATAGCATTTTTTTTTAAGCTATCGCATGTCTCTTTTCATGTAGTGTAGGAAAACGTGGCTTGGTGCCTCGAGGTCGACCTTAGCTTCGGAGTCCTAGGCCAGGCCATACCACTCAAGCACCAAGGCCCCCTATCGCTATCTATTTCAGCTTTTCCCAAAACTCCTACCAAGTTTTCTGGCCATTTTTTTAGTCTTTTCGCCATTCTTCTCCATAGTTCTTTATATGAAGCTTATTGATGGTAGATCCTCAGGTGCTCTGTATTCCACGGATGAGGGAGGATTTTCCCTCCATAGTATTGCTACCGGTCAAACTATTTTTATAACATTATACAGACCTTCCCAAGTTAGGTTGAGTGCTTATGCTATTAGATCTTTAGTATTTTGCATTACTTTCCTTAATACAAGATCCCCTTTTTTGAAACTTTGCTTCTTGACAGTTTTGTTATAAAGTGAAATTCTGTTTTTATATTCCACAACTTCATTGAGTCTTCATTCTTTTATGGATAAAATTGCTCCACCCTATGTGAGAGAAGACCAATTTCTACTGGAACAATTGCTTCTACTCCAAAAGAAAGAGAAAAAGGAGTTTCACCTATAGAGGTTCGAGTAGTGGTTCAATATGCCGATAGCACATTCGATAGCTCCTCTGGCCATAACCCTTTTAACCCTTTGAGTGTCTTTTTAGGTTATGTTTTATAATTTTATTTATTACCTCGACTTGTCCATTAGCTTGAGGATGGACAGAATTATGAAAACAACATTTTTATGTTTTTTTTTATATTTAGAATTTGAATTTTTAAAATTAAAATGAAGAATTATATTAAATAAGGATAAAAATATTTAGAAATATAGTAGCTCATGTTATAAATCCAATTCATCTTTTTTAAAAATTAAAATATGTATTATAAATTAAATCAGGTTAAATTCCAAGTTTGGTCCTTACGGTTTTGATAAAGTTAAAAGTTACTCCATATGATTTTAGAATTTAGAATTTAGTTCCAATGATTTGATAGTCCTTATGGTTTGTTAAATTCTCCTAAATAACCCCTAATATAGGGACTATTTATTATGAAGTTTTTATCAAACTATATGGAGTAAATTCTAATTATAAATCATAAAACTTAAATTTTAACTTACTCCAAACCATATGGACTAAAATTTCAAGTTTTTCCTATAAATTATATAATATTACAAAACAAGAATTATACAATTTTTTATAACATAAAATATGTTTATAAATAAACTAACAATAATTTATTATCTACTAATATTTAGTGGGTAACTGCAACTAATTTACAATTGTTTGGATTAGAATTCAATTTCTGAATTCTGCTACCAAACACATATTTTAAAATCAGAAATACAACATTGTTTTCCTTTAATTCATTATATTTTCAAATTTATGTTTTTGGATTTTCTACCAAGCAGGCCTTAAACTTCTCAGAGGACTAACTCTCTCCCAAAATATCAGCTATTTCCACCACTTCTCTTATAAACATAGACCTGCCCCTCACTAGCATCAACTCAGATAAAAGACAAGCATAACAAAGCTACTCCCTAGGCTCATAAACGTTTCTCCTAATACAAGGTGGCAAAACAAATTGAACTAAGCATGAAAAATGTTTTCAAGTCGAGCAGAATAAAGGGTATCAGCTAGCAAACTTCTTGAGAGTGTGTGATGCATATAACTCACCTTCACAGGTGAAATGAATGGCATGCATTTGGGAATAGATTCACGATCTGAGTAGCATTTATAGGCAACAGAGGCAGCTATATCAACTTCCATCTTAGCCCTGCATTCATTACATTTCCTAATTATAGCAACAAACCTATAACATTCATAGAAACTCAGATTCCATCATTCTGGAAGAACTGCACAACCACCAAATCAATCCATTGAAGAATTGGCAAGTTTTAGACGGGACAACGAAATTGAAATCCAAACAAGCCATAGCAAATAGAGAATCAATAAACCGGAATGATACTGAGAATCGAGAAAGAAATGGTGTATTTACGCGAAATTCTTCCATTCCATCACATGGGAGACGAATTTGAGTCGAAGGCAGATGGGGTTTCTTCTGCGCTTCAAAGAACTGCGTGGGATCTTGAAGATGAGCTCGGGTAGAGACAATGACCTCGAATTGATGCTTCTGCAAGTTGGAATTTCCATGAATAAGATGCCATTTCTCCTTCTGATGGATCGGTGAGTGAAACTCAGAGAGTTTGGAGTCGAATTATAGGTGAGTGCTGCAATTGACATAGTGGGATTTGAAATCAGTGAAGAAGGAGAGAGCAAAAGGACATTAAAGGGAGTTGTGAGCAGAGATTTGACTTGCAGCAACCAACAAACTGCAAGAACGACCCTCTATTATTATTGTGGCTTTGGAGAAAGAGATTTTTGGAGGCTGTTCTTGCACAAAACACAATTAGTTAAAAAACTATTTCATAATTTTTTTAGTTCAAAAATTGACCTTGGATTTTGTTCGAGTATTGAGTGGATTTCCATTTTTATTCGTGTAGAAAAAAAAACAATCTTGATCCTTATTTTAAAGTGTTGTCTCCATTGTAATCATAAACTTTATAATTCATCGAATTACACTTGAAATTTAAACAAGTGTTATAATTTAATATTAAACATTAAAAAGAAATTTTGCTGTTGAATGTGAAATTTAGATCAAATTTCTCCATGTTATTCCAACAAAGCCTTTTTATTTGGAGATTAAATGAAAAAATAAAAAAATGTCGCATATCTCCTTCTAACCATCTCATCACAACAATAGGCTTATCAAATTCAATAATCATTAAATGTATACCACAATCAATAAAATTGGCTAGAAATCCAATCGGGACCGAAACTATGAATTGGATCGAATAAAGTAACTAAAGTTGTTTGGGTCTAAACTCCAACTTAATTTAAGCACATAGCAGATATTTGGGACAAAGAAAAGATGGGGCTCAATCCAAATCTTTAGGCCCAAAAAAAACTGGGCTAAAGCCTATGTTAGTCCATGAAAATCTCTATAAATAAAGGTCTTGCCCTTAATGTTGAGGGGCTCAGAAGAATTGAATGTCGAAACCCTGAAGTTCCAAAGATAGAAGTTTTGAAGATCTAAAGTACCAAAGATTAGAGCTTTAAAGGTCTGAAGAATATAAGTCCACTAAAGTTTAAAGATCTGAAACTCTCAAGTTCTTAGGTTTTTATTTTAATTCATACTGTTGACAAGATTTTTGGAGAAATTTTAATTCGTCTAAAATGAATTTCGTATTTGTATTGATTTCATTAAATTGAATACAATCTATAATACATATTCATTTTATGCTTTCTCTCAAAAAGTAAACTAGGGCTTTGTAACTTGTTCTCAATATTAATTTGTCTTGAGGGCTTTGCAGCTTGTTCTCAAATGCAAATTTATCTTGAGGGCTTTGTAGCTTATTCTCGAAGCTACAATTCCTTGGGTTTGGAAGTTGTCTGATCTATGAAGCACTTTTGGTCTTCAAAGACGTGTTTGATTCTTAAGAGTTTAGAGTATGTTCTTGATCTTTTGAATGTTTTCTAAGATTTAGTCTTTAGATCTTCAGGAGTGTGAAAGCTGATATTTGGAACTTTAGAACTCGAAAGCTTCAATTAGAACTTGAGAGTTTGAGAGCTTCGGTCTTCAGAACTTGTGAACTTTAGAGCTTTAATCTTTAGAACTTTAGAGCTTCAATTTTTATAACGTTTGAGGGCTTCGATCATAAGAACTAGATAGCTTCGATCTTCAAAACATAAGAGGTTCAAAGCTTTAGCTCTCTCAATCTTCATATAAAAAATGAAGGGAAGGTATTTATTATAGAGCTTTCATGGGCCTTACATGGGCTTCGGCCCAATTGCTTTTGGACATTCTGGCTTGAACCCAAGCTTTTATTTTAGCATAATTTTCCACCATGGGCTTTAATTAGGTTGGACTTTGAACCCAAACGACTTTAGTTATTCAACTCGATCCAATTTACCATTTCAAGCCACTAGCCAAATTTATTGATCGTGGTCCAAGCTTAATCACCGCTAAATTTGAATAAGCCACCGTTGTGATCAAATGGCCAAAAAAGAGATAGGTCACATATTTTAGCTTGTTAATTATTTGTCTCTAAATAGAATGGCTTTCATTGTGATGACGTGACAAAATTTGGTTCAGCTAAATTTCTAATTCAATCTATACAACAATCAGTTTGAAGTATTAAATGATACAACCCTCAAAGTTTGAGTGTATAAATAGATTTTTAACATATATTTTAATATATAATTAAACATGCTATTAAAGCAATTAGATTTTGGTGGCCTTAGTCTAAATCCATATACTATTACCCTAAAGCAGCTTTAAATCAATAACTTCTCATAAGGTCAAAAATATTAAAATTTAGATTAATGGTTGAGATTTGAATTACAATTCCAACTATCAAACCTTTGATTAAGAGACCAAGGATTTGAACCTGTCCATATATTTTTTTTTAACAGAATACTAGTGGAGTGATGGGGTCAGGACGTGCACCAGGACATCTCAACTAGGTTGACACCTTCTTAGTATTTTCATCATATCTCGGATCCATAAACGATGAATTCATTCAAAAAGAAAAGTATTGTACATTGGCGAGCGAGAGAAAAACTCAAGATATAAAGTACAAACAAAAACATGTGAAGGATAGGCTAGAGGAAAGCCTTCCAATATAAAGAAATATAAGTTGCATCGTAGCTGTTGAAATGAGATGATTTTTTGCACCAAAGGGCCCACAAGTGTAATAATTTCTTTCCACGTCTCAGTTTGTGATTTCTCAGTATCTTGAAACGTACGACGGTTGCAATCAATCTACAAGCAATAGAGGGATGCACCAATGATATTACACCAAAGGAACTTGGCTTTGTTTCATTGTGGGGTATGTGTCAGTACATCAAGGAGTTGCTCTAGTGTGTTTGGTAGTAAGGCATAGTCGATTGCTTTAAGACGATTCCATACACTAGTAATAAGATTTTTGGGATTGGTGTCCTAATTCTCCTGAAGTCTCATTGTTTGTAATATATACACATTGTTTATGAATAAAATAAGTGTTATTTCATTTTGGCATTTACTCATATCCAATAAACAAAGCTCCATGGTTATCGTATGTAAACTTAAGCATGTATATGAGATATACAAGTAAATCATGCCTTAAGTGATAACCTAAATTGGTTTGTAATATAAAGATTAAGGTGGGATACCTGATCCTAGTGACACTATGGATACGGCCTACTTTATAGAGGTTTGAAAATGTTGTGAACTACTACAGATAGTAGATCCTAACTATTTATATGGAGACATGCAGGGGGAGGGGTGTCCTATACAAAGAGTTTGAATAAGACCGGACCACGAGATGATTAGTCTCTGTATATAACATCGTTGATACTGGAGACTTACATCTCACCTAAACGACCATAGGTGACATGACCTCAATCGTGAGTATTTTGGGAACTCATGCCTTTGAGGGTGGTCTTTTGATTAGTATGGGTGAGAGTGGTCAGATTGCTGACTCAACATGCCTACTTTGGGGACTTGTCTGATTTGGGAGTGATGCGTTGTAAATGTGATGTGATTATGGTGTGAGTTTGCGGTGATGTGTTATGCGTTGCACATGCAAGTTTTCCTAATAAGACCCAAGTATAAGCCTCACTAGGTTTCCTCGTAAGTCTAGGGTAACACAGGGACTACTAAGCTAATATGCGACAATTAATTTTTATTCTCTTGCGGTGGTGAAAACGAATAAGTTGGATAGTGTTTTGATTAAGTATATTTCCTATGCGACGGAGTTCAAATGAAAAGTTGATGAAATCGAGAGTTACAATGAGTGTGCGATGAACGGGTTGAGAAGGGGTTTAGCTAACACTTCCTAAGATTGCGTACAAGTTATGCGATCATGCTACACACAAACAACAACATGTCATCTCTCAATGAAAATGCCATAATTCCTATTTCTAAGACGCATACGATGTATACGAAAAATGTCGATAGGATTTATGTCTAAGCCTCTATTCTTGTCTATGCAATGATGAATGATGCACACATACACAAGGTGACCGTATACTAACATATCCTATTTCTAGGGTGCATGCGATGCATTAATAGCAATAGAACTTATGTCTAAGTTTCTATTTCTTGCTTATGAGGTTCTATTCTGACTCTCTCAAGCCTAGATTCTAATTTGACTCTCTCAAGTCTAGATTCTTTCTTCAGACTACTCTCTCAAGTATCTCTAAACGGTGACTGACGCATACATAAGACAAGATGATCGCATGAAGTGTAAATCTTAGGTCATGCTAGCTAAGTATTTCTCAACCCATTCAGAAATTTAGCTACTCATGCAAAGTATGGAAAGATTAAACATAAGTTGAAATGAGATTTCCATTTTCCATAAATAAAATGCAAAATACAGAATAGCAATGGAATGTAGAGATAAGAAGCCCGGTAGCAATGTCTTGCTTCCCGTGGAAGTTGAAATGAGATTTCCATTTTCCATAAATAAAATGCAGAATACAGAATAGCAATGGAATGTAGAGATAAGAAGCCCGGTAGCAATGTCTTACTTCCCGTGGCCTTTTACACTGTCTTTTCCACTCCAACTCTGTCCAAATGAATATTCTTGCTTTCGCAAGTTTTGGCCCTCTTTCCCTTTGTAGCGCTTCCCCACAGTCTCTCGATCTATCCAGGAATGATCTCTCAGCTTCTTTGTCTCTTAGCTCGACTCTGCCTTTTAAGTATGAATATGAACAGACTAACGACTCTCTAATTTATTCTCTATATGATATATATGGTGATATGGCGATCTAAATTGTTAACCTCTATTATAATGGTGGCCTCCTGTATTTATAGAGCTCAAGGTGAAGCAGTCTTTCTCTCTAATGATTGCAATGATGGGCGGTCATTAAATCTCCTGCTCTAATGCACCGATTAATGGTCACCGAAAGTTGAGTGTACTTACTATAGTGTGGCTTTAACGGCTTGTCAACTAAATTCAGATTTGACCGTCATTAGCTTTTCATCCCATCATAATTTTATGTTGTCACCTTGATGTGCAGTCTTTATGCGGCCACCTTCTTGAGCAACTTCTCACAATCGCATACAATCGCATGACTTTGCGATCACAATCTTTCAATGCGCGCGGATGCCTAATTCCTTGGATCGCAATTTTACTTGCGCCAACACATTTTTCCTACAAAAAATAAGTAAATTAACTGCTTTTATGCGATGGGTGCATGCGACTGCAATTTTCTCAATTTAACACTTTTGGACATGATATTGTTTATTTTTACCGTCACATTACCTCATTGTTTTACTTATTTACACTATAATAACGTGCATTTCTACCTGTTATCAGGGAGTTAGGAACTCAGTTACACAAGATGGAATTCACTCCTTCTCCAAAGCAAGGGTAGGTAGATAGATTGTTCCCTTAAGAGCTGATTCTAGGGCTTGAACATAGTGGCCACAACTTCTCTTTGGAAGAGAGGACTCAGTCATAGTAGGACTATGACTTATGTTCATTAGAGGGATCAGTGGTACTTAAGAAGTTAGATGTAACTACAAGGGCATAACGATTATTGGCCGAGCTGTACTTACGAGCGATCTGTGAAAATTTATCGCACTATTGATTGGTTGAGATGGACACATAATATATCTGTAGTAAAGATAGTTCAGCTATCGGTCTTTAGTGGAGTGCTTGGCAGTTAACGGATGGTAGATCCCGTGACTAAAAAGTTTAGTCAATTATTCACGTACCGTTGGAGCTTCGAGCTACAGGTTCATGAGGTCCCCTTGGTAGCTCAATGGATTCAAGTTGAGAATCAGTTCTTGGTGTTGATTTGAAATGTTCAAATTGACAAGAGGTAATTTGATTATATATGATATGATTGGTGTGGTGTATGAGATACATCAAGTGGAGGGTTAATGTAAATGAGATTTACATTAAGTGTCATAAAATAGGAAAAAAAGAGCTATGGTTTGTATGTTTCATGAGATGAAATATTGAAATTATAGGTTATAAATATAATATGGTAAGTTGGTTATCATATATATTTATAATAATATTAATTATTGGATAATTATCTCTTTTTCTCTAATAACCAATTGAGTGGGAGGTTATTAGGGGTTTCATGGTAACCATGAGATAAAAGAAAAAATATTTTTGTAAATTTGGTAAGTTGTTTTGAGATTTCCACTCTCGAAAATTACTCACGAAAAGATTGTGAAGTAAATAAGATTTACTAAATGACAGCTTGGAGAGACTAGACGATCATGGAGTGTTTATATACGATAGACACTCAGCTAGCCGAGGAGCTAAACGATCACATAGATTTTATTAAACGATTGAGCATCGTCCTATACAATAGACTTTGACATCTCCCACTTGCTCGATCGTTTACACGATTGTTCTCCTCTGGTCTCGTCCTCTAACCAAGTCTGCATAGAGCTCACACTTCTAGATTCTCACATCGACAATACCAAGGTAACCTTTGTGGTAATGTCATACTCAACTCGACACAATCGAGGTTCTTTGGAGGCCGTTTGTTGTGTTCGTGATCCGGGTGATCGTTGTGTTCAAGATTGCTCTGCATCGTGCAGTAGCGGTCGAACTGTTCGAGCGTTCGTGGTTGTCGTCTTGCTGTGAAAAAGCGTTCGTGATCAACGGAGATTGAAGATGAGTCTTCAAAGGTATGTTAATTTCTATCCCTTGATCTGTAGAAAAGCATGCTGTAATTTATGTTTTACACATAGTCGTATGTTTTCGTTTATTGATTGCAATTGTTAATGTTCATATACAATTGAAATTTAGAAAGATCCTTTCGCTACTCATGGAAATCCTCATGTCCAATTTCCTTCAAAGATGACACTGCATAAAGTGATGCTCTATATTTTCGGATTTACTTTTACATATGATACACCAGTTGATGGAGTTGACAATCAACATACGGAAGCTATTAACGATCTAAGTACTCTAACTATATCAATTTTGAAGGAAAACATTCATGTTCGTGGGAAAAACAGAAATAGGGTTTATAGAATACAATCTTTGTAGATTCCATAATTGCTTGATTCTTCTCTTATTTCTTCTTCAATCTCAGTAGTAGACCACAACTAAAGTCTTTTCTACTATTTTCAGGTCTTAGATTGAGTGGTGGAACTCAAATTGAGATGTATTCAATATAGGTTTAAAGAGTCGATCAAGAGAGAAAATAATTTTTTTTTTCTTCAGACTTTTTCACTTGCATGCAACCCAATCTGTTTTGATCCATTCTTTATATATCATAATACCATGCACATAAAATAAGATTTAAGATTCACTTCAAAAACCGCACAAGAAAGTGGCATGAGGTGTGATATTTAATGGAAATTGTGGGATAAACCCACTTTCAATTTAATTCCCATTTTTTAATAAAGATGGATTTAATTTCAAAAGTATTTTTAATTAAATAATTTTTTTTCATTTTAAAATTCAAAATAGAAAATTAATTTAATTAATTTCATAATTTTGAATTCCATAAGTTAAAAATTTTAATAAATTAATTAAACCAGTTTAATTAATTTAATTTAATATGAAATATGAAATATGAAATTATTTAAAATACCTCATCAAATATTTAAATCATATTTAAATATTATCAATTCTCTAAAAATCGTAATGTTTAATTTGTTAATTAAACATTAATTATATCAAATATAATATTCCAAATCTTAAACCGAGTTTGAATATTCCAAATTCTCTCAACACGCTATTATAAGGTTTAATCATTTTACTCGCTAGTAGAGAGACCTAATGGACCTACAGATCATGAGCTCCAACAATTTAAGATTAATTGGCTAAACGCTTTAAACCGAATTAATCACTATTCGTGCACTACTAAGACACACTACTATAGCTCAGTAATTGCACTGTCCTCACTATAAATGTATTTCTGTCTACTTGATTTAACAATAATCAATAAGTCGAGCCTTCAAAGGTTGTTTGTCTTTACAGCTAGGCCAAAATTTATGTTTTACCCCTTTAATAAATTTTGCTCCTTAAGTCTCCACTTAATCTCTATCGAACAATTGGTTTATGGTCAACCAATAAATTGAATCCCTCTATGCCATAAGAGGACGAAGCCCCATTATTCAAGACCAAGAGTCAGTACCTAAGGGAATAACCTATATGTTGACCCTAAGATGGGTAAGAGTAAATTCTATCTTGTAAGACTACGTCCTTAGCTATCTATCCATTCTTACCCCTAAAATGGGAGGCTTATTGAGCAGTGATGTTGAACCACTCTCACCTATACAGATTAATGGATAATCCCAAATAGACAGGAGTTCATAATTGGCTCAGGATTAAGATCGAGTTACCTAGGTCATTGAATTTAAAATAGTTAGTTTTAACAGTAAACGGTTGTTGGTTTTAACAGTAAACGGTTGTTATAAAGAAAAGTGACTATTTCGTGGTCTGGTCTTATGTAAATGTGTTTTGTATAGGATGCCCCCACTCACATGTCTCTACATGAACGATTTTGGGATCACATCGTTTTTATCAATATACAAAGAGGGCTGGATCCATAGTGTCCTTAGGAGAAGGTACCTAATCTTATCCATATACTTATAGACCTTTTTGGCTATATGTTAAAACTTGATCATCTTTTTTGTCTCTACATAAAGTTTAAGTATTGATCCATAGTGTCCTCAAAAGGCATTCTCAATTCAAGATATGGATGTGATGGACAAGTTTCGTCAATAACTTTTGTTGAAGAAACAACTTGATCAACAACTTTTGTTGATTTATCTGTAGATTCTCCGGACATCTCATTTAATACCAGTTTACTGCGAGGTTGATGATTTCTTATGTGGTCTTCCTCTAAGAATGTATGATTTGTCGATACAAGTACTTTATCTTCTTGAGGATCATGAAACAAACCACCTTTTGTTTCTTTAGGGTATCCTATAAATAGGCATGCTTTGGAGCGTCGTTCCAATTTCTTAGGATTTTGCACCAACACATGTGCTAGGCATCCCCAGATTTTGAAGTGACGTAAACTACCTTCACATCCTCTCCATAACTCGTATGGTGTTTCTGAAACACTTTTTGAGGTAACCATGTTTGATATATATACAACAGCCTACACTACTTACCCCTAAAAGAACTGAGGTAACTGGGCATAACTCATCATTGAATGAACCATGTCTAATAAGGCTTAAATTCTCCTTTTTGCTGCACCATTTTTTTGTTGTGTACCAAGTGCAATGAGCTGAGATTGAATTCCATATTTTACTAGATATTTCTACTATTGTAAATCCATATACTCACCACTTCAATCTGATCAATCTTTTTACCTAATAAGTTCTCAACCTCTACCTTTTAGTCTTTGAACTTTTCAAAAGTTTTGGACTTATGATGCATTAGATAAATATAGTCATATCTAAAATAGTCATCAATACAACTGATGAAATACTCAGATCCTCATTGAGCTTTAATATTCATTGGACCACAAAGATCTGAATGTATAAGTTCTAGAGGCTCTTTGGCTCAATTACCTTTTTTCTTAAAAAGATCTTTTAGTCATTTTTCCTCTAAGACATGATTCACATGGAGGTAAAAAAATGTCTTCTAACTGATTTAGATATCCATTCTTTACTAATCTCTCAATTCTATTGAGATTTATGTGTCCAAGTCTTAAGTGCCAAAGATAGGCATTAGGGGAATTTTTTCGTTTCTTATGTTGGATATTGGCTATTTTAAATATCTCTAAATTTAAAATAGTTTTTGCCTCAGTTGGTTTTAGCATATACAAGTTATTTTCAATTTTAGCAGAACATATTTACACTTCTTGAACTAATGACCACTTCATTTATATCAAAGGTAACTTTGTACATATGTTCTAATAAACAAGAGACAAAGATTAAGTTCCTTTTCATCTTAGGTACATGATACACATTTTTAACAAAATGAATGCTTCTAAAAAAGATAACTGGAGATCTCCCACTGCTTCAGCCGAAATGACTTCACCTATTCCCACCTTGAAAGTCATCTCGTTTTCTGTCAACTGCCTCCATGAACTAGTTTCCTAAAAGAAAGTGCAAATATGATTAGTGGCGCTTGAATCTAGTATCTAGGTCAAATGAGAACTTTTCACTGAGCATGTTTCTATTATAAGTAAATCAAATTTACCTTGGTTTTTCTTCTCAACCTTCTTTTCCACAAGATATTTTGGACAATTTCGTTTCAAATGCTCAACCACGTTATAGTGGAAACATTTTCGTTTTGCAACTTTTTTCTTACTCTTTTTAGCATGAGTCTTCTTCTTCCCTTTTTCCTTTTTCTTCATTTGGATACTTTTATCCTTTGAAGGACAAGACTTCTTTGTAGAAAGTTTTGTACCAGATGTCGATTCTTTCTAAAACTTTTTTTGGGAAACAACATTTGTTTCCCCTTCTTGACTTTTATTTTTCATTAATTCTTGATAAGTCTAGAGTTCATTTAGGAGAGTTGTCAAATTATAATCAATCATATTCATCACAACATTTATGCAAAAAGTTAGGAAGCTCTTTAGAAGAGATTCCATGATCATACTGGCTTGACTTTTCTCGTATATGACAGCGTCATTCGCTTCCACAACATTGAACTGGACCATCATGTCTAGGACGTGTTCTTTAACAGAGGTTCCTTCCTTCACGCGAGAATTGTAAAAGTATTTTATAGCATCATGTTGAACAGACAATGGCGAATGCCCAAACATCCCTTGTAACGGCTCCATGATCTCCCTAGCAGTAACTATGGGTTCATGTTTTTTAGTAAGCACATCAGATATGCTTGCTAAAATATAGGCTCTGGCTTTTTCATTAGCCATAAGCCACCTATCATAGGCATCCTAAACATTTCGGTTTGCATTTGAACTGGGAAGAGGAGGACATTCCTCCATTAAAATGAATCCCAGGTCATCAATAATTAATATCGTACTTATGTTTAATTTCCAATTTGAATAACCCTCGCCATTGAACTTATTGGAAACTAAGAGTTGAATTATCGAGTTCGACACACTGAAACATAAACAAATTCTATCAAAAAATGCATCTAAATCCAATTTTTAGCAAAGATAATAAAGTAACCAAATTTCTTAATTTATTTGCAATGATACTTTAGTGAGTCAGAATAGATGCTATTGAGAGGCAGTCAAATACTCCTTCACTGAAACAAGAAATTCTTGACTAAACACTAATTCTAGAATAACTCCTTATTCTATTAGTTATTTAGTTACTGTTATCGGTCAAGAACTTACTAACACTTAGTAACTCTTGTAAGTGTGACCTTCCATTTTTAGATTTCATAGAACGATATCAACAAACCCTCAAATAGGAAGACAATGTTGAAGATGGAACTAAGAAACCCTATTCATTTATGAAGTTTGAATTGTTTTGAATCTTATGTTACAATCCTCCGAGGGGATCGTAGCAGAAACGACTAGCTAATGTTGCTTAAAAACGACGACAGGTGCAACACAAGAATGTCACGGTTCAAATTAATGGAAGAGACCGTAGGATATGTTGACACATTTCCTACACCCACTTACTATGAACAACTTCCAATATTCACCTTGTTATTGACCCATGCAAACACTTTCCGAATGGAGCAATCGCAGTAAAAGCAACAAAAAGTCGGGCATGGATCTCATGGTGTGAACTTTTAGGGACATAAGAGTTAAAAATAATATTATTAATCTTCCACTGTAGTGTTCTGATTGTTTGGGTATATTCTTTTACTTAGGTATATTCCAGCTTAAAAACATCCTAAGTCTACGTGATAAAACCATTTTATTACCTCACACTGCTCATGCGTGCTCATAAAACTGGGTTATCTACACTCAATAATTTGGCTATAATCTCTAGATAGCAGGTCTTTCGTAAACTATCAACTTAAGTACCTCCAGCCTTAGATAGGATTATAGACCGATTGAGTTTGTAACCAAAGTTTTACATGATAACAACCTATTTTAACCATTAAAACATGCTGTTATTTGTTGACCCTAAGTGAACATGCTATTTATCTTTGTTATAGATTTTATTTGTTAATACTAAATAGTCAGTTTTAATAGTAAATATTCGTTATAAAAAAAAGTGACTATTTTGTGGTCCGATATTATGCAAACATCTTTTGCATAGGAAGCTCTCACGTGCATGTCTCTACCTGAACGATTTTGGGATCACATTGTTTGTATCAATATACAAAAAGGGTCGCATCCATAGTGTCCACAGGATAAGGTACCCAACCCTTTACATATACTTATAGACCATTTTGCTATATATTAAAACTCAATTCTCTTTTATATCTTTACATAAAGTTTAAGTATTCATATTATAGCCATGAGTTAGTTTATTGGATTTATAAAAGAATGAAATTCAATAACACATTTATTGGTAGAAAATTTCAATAATAACTTTATTATGAATAGAATATGTTTAATGTTTACAAACTGCGAGATTTTACGACATTTCCAACACCAGTTAGGATTCAAATAATATGAGGGATAGCGTGGTGACACTTATGCATAGTTCATGCCTTTATTGAATGAAGTCCAAGCCAAAAAGTTACTGATTGTGTTGGATGATGAAAGATGCGATTTTACAGATATTGAAGGAATGAAATTCTAAGCGGAAACATGTGAATGCACCTACCAATGTAATTCAACTTGAAAAACTCGAAAAAAATAGAGAAATTATAGAAGAACAAGATAAACATTTATAAATTACAACATGGTTCTAAGGAGAAAAGGATAAGAAGAACTAACCCTTGAATACTTTTTTTTCACGTAATTCCTCTCCTCCAAATGGAATAGCACGAATGTAAGATCTCCCTTGGACTGAAAAAAGCACCTCTCATGAACAAATAAGTCACGAACAAAGGACACCACCACTTGATTTTCTTGCTATTCTCACGATAAAAATCAAGGATGTGTGTGATCCTTAATTTGGTAGGGAGAGATTTGTGTGAGACGAGTTTAGGGAAGAAGATCAAATACACAGAGAGAAATCTTCTCTTTGCTTGTCATTTCATTAATGCATTAGAACATATTAATGAAAAATAAATCTTCTTCTTTTCTTTTATGCAAGAGTGAATGGGTTGGAGAGGGAGTTAAAACTCCCTTCTAACCACTCACAATAACTCCCGTGGGAGTTATTATTTTAAATTTAACTAATTTATATATTAAATCAAAATTTAATATATGATTAAATAAATAAGTATTAATTAATTAATTAATTAATTAATTAGATATCATAGATTTAATTTAGTTTGAATCAATATTCAAGTGACATCCTTTCACATAACCTATAGTTTTAATATTAAGTCCATTCATATTAATAATAACCTATAGTTTTAATATGAATATCATTCATATAATTAATATTTAAATCTTATTGAAATATTTAACTCTCACATACTATAAAGTATAATTTTGATTCTCATTCAAAACTATCTTTATGTTATAATGTATCTTATACATTATATTAATTGTATCTTATACAATTAATTCGCTTACATTAATCCAAAATTAATTGATTCTTACTTTATCCTTAGTGAGTTAGCAAGGGGACCTTATGGACCTATAGATTAAAAGTTTCAATGATACGAGATTAATTAATTAAACTCTTTAATAAAATTAATCAAAATTTATTAACTGTAAGTCCACTCCATTAAAGACCCACAGTTGCACTCTTCGACTTTAGATATATTTCTATGTCCATGGACATAACCAATCAACAGTAAGACGACCCTTCAAAAATCGTTTGTAACTACAGATGGGTCAAATTATCATTTTACCCCTATAATTACATCTAAAGCCTTAAGCACCACCAATCTCTCTAATGAACAAACAGTTTATAGTCCAACTATAAACTAATCCCTCTTGGGTCAATGAGAGAGTGAGGCATCAATGTTCAAGACCTGGAATCAGCTCTTAAGGGAGCAATTCATCTACTAACCCTAAAGACGTGAATGAGTGAATTCCATCTTATGTAGCTATGTTCCCAGCTCCTTACTTGAACAAATCAACAAAATAGGCTTATTGATTCGATGAGTCGGGACACTTTCACCCATACAAATCAAAGAATTGCCCTCACAGACAGGAGTTCATCAAGAGTAATAATTAATGTGCTAATACTTTGGAAATATTTGAATAGTTGGAACTTTGTGATGAACACACCTTCCAATTGAAATAAAAACTTGTGCAATGAATTAAATGGAATTGAAGTGAAGTTGGTTGGATTGGTCAAGTCGAGGATTGGAAACAATTAGGCTAAATTATGATATCTTAAATGAATTTTGGTTGATATTTGATTATCGTTTGGAAGTGATTTTGAAACGATCGAATTAATTTTTTCATACTAAAAATCCACTTAGAGGAGGGAGATGAGGTTAAATTACAAGTTTAATCTCATAATTAACTTTGAAATTTGTATGTAATTGGTTCTAAAACTTTCAGTTATGTTCTTTTAATTAAAAATAAAATCAATTTTGTGTGGAAGAGGAGGAAAAGCTAAATTATAGGTTTAGTCCCATAACTTTGAAACTTGCGTGTAATTTTTTTCTAGAAAGATGTCTAATGTGTGTCTGTAAATACGTTGGAATATCTCAACTAGGTTGAATTATTTGTAGCACTCACATCATATCTCACTTTCATATGACAATTTAATAAAACAACTTAATAAATAAAAAAATTACAAAATTGGATTAATTTAAAAAGCTTTTGGTTCTGGTTCTTGAGTTGTTTAGAATATGACAATTTATATAGCTCCTAATTTTTGAAAAATAGTTCAATATATTCTTTGATCATTGGCACTTTTAACAAAATGAGTAATTAATAATAAGTTTATTCAAAGAAAGAGAGAGAAAGGAAATTAATTATGATTAAAAATTAATTTGGGGCAAAATTATTAGACTCACAAATTGGATCAGCAAGAAAGGCCATAAAATCATTCATCATTTGGGCTTAATTCAAATATACATTAAAAAGTCGGCTAAACAAAGTGGTATCAGAGCAAAAGACTTACAAGATTACAATTCTTGAAGAATCAAAGCTCAAGTTTTTCATCAAAAATGTCAATAGCAAGGTTTGAAGTGGAGAAATTCGATGGCAAAGGAGACTTTGGACTATGGAAGGCCAAGATCAAGGCGATTCTCGACCAGCAGAAAGCTCACAGAGCCCTCCTTAACCCATCAACACTCTCTGCCACTATGACAGCTCAAGAAAAAGAAGACTGGGAGCTGGCAACCTATGGTACGTTGGTTCTAAACCTTAGTGACAGTGTTCTTTGATAAGTTTTAGATCAAGAAACTGCATATAGGATATGGACTAAGCTAGAAGAGTTATATGCTACTAAAGATCTTCCTAGCAAAATGTATCTTAGCGAGAAATTCTTCACATTTAAAATGGATTCATCTAAAACTTTAACTAATAATTTTGATGAGTTCAAGAAAATTGTTGCTGAATTTAAAACTCTAGGAGAAAAACTTAGTGATAAAAATGAGGCCTATGTGCTTCCAAACTCCTTGCCTGAATCCTATAAAGAAATAAAAAATGCTCTAAAGTATGGAAGAGATAGTAGAAGCACATACACTATAATCTCAGCCCTAAGAACTAGAGAGCTAGAGTTACAGATTGATAGAAAGAATCATCCTAATGGTGAAGGTCTATTTGTAAAAAGAAACTTCAAACAAAACCATTCAAAAGATAGAAAACCTCACAACTCAAAAGATAACAAATCAAAATAGAAAAAAAAATGTAAGTACTGCAAGAAAAAGGAACATCTAATTAAGGATTGTTTTAGCTTAAAAAGAAAGAATCAAGAGAAAGAAAAGGACAAAAGGTAAAAAGCCCGAAGCATCTGTTGTAGAAGGATCCTTCATCTACTCAGATGCTTTAGCCACAACTTTAAACAAATCCAATCATGTAAAACCTCTAGGAAAACATGATTGGGTTCTAGATTCTAGATGCACCTATCACATGACCTCAATGAGACCTTGGTTTTAACACCTTTAAGGAAATAGAAGAAGAAATGGTGTATATGGGAAACAACCAAGGCTGTAAAATAGAAGGCATTGACTTTTTTTCCATGAAACTTAAGGATGGAACTATTAACTTCTTAGGAATGTGAGATATGTTCCATTACTTAAGAGAAATCTAATCTCCTTAGGTATGCTAGATGCTATTAGGTGTGAGTACAGGGGTAAAGGAGGAACCCTTGAGGTGCTAAAGGATACTAAAGTAATATTACTTGGGAAGAAGATAAATGACTTATTTGTGGTCAAATGAGTAGAAATGATGACAGGGGCATATGTTGCCACCACAAATGATGTCATAGAGGCTGATGTTTGGCATAAAAGATTATCTCACATTAGTGCTAAAGGCCTAGAAGTCCTATCTAAACAAGGAACGCTAAAATCAAAAAGATCGGAAAGTAGAATGTTGAGATTGAAAGGTAGAAGAGGTTTCAAAGGAACAACGATGGAGGAAGCGATGTCTTTTCCGTCATCGATAACAAAGGATGTGGAATCACAATCGCTATGGAAATCCTCAAGGAAAAGCGATGGAGTGCACAGGTAATGATGAGAAGGAGAAGTCGTCGTAGTAACGGCGGTAGAAGGAGGGCAAGGGTCACTGAAGGATTCAATGGTGGAGCTCAAACTACTAGAATTTGCTAGCTTGTATGTCCTAAAACTTGCAGTTTATAAAAATTAAACACATTTTATTTGCAATAAAGAAGTTATTGAGGTTTATTCAATAAAGTGGTTATTGAATATGTAAATTATTCTTGTAAAAACTAAATCCAATAAACTAAGATCTACGACTATTACATAAGTACATGAACTAAGTTTGTGTAGATAGCCAAAATGGTTTATAGTATATGGATAAGGTTGAGTACCTTATCCTAGGGACACTATTGGATGCGGCCCACTTTGTATTTAGTATAAAGTGCATATGGAAACATGTGAGTGGGAGCATCCTATGCAAAGAGTTTGTATAAGACCGGACCGAGAAATATAGCAATGACTTAGGTAACTTAACCTTAATCCTGAGCTAACTATGAACTCTTGTTTATTCAGGATTATCCTTAGATTTGTATGAGTGAGGGTTGATTCAACAACACGGGCTCAATAAGCACCCCATTTCAAGGGTAAGACTGGGTAGATAATTGAGGACATAGGGTACAAGATGGAATTCACTTCTACTTGCTCTTAGAGATAGAAGAAAGGTAGTTTCCTTAGAGTGCTGATTCTGGGTCTTGACAAGAGGCCCACCTTCTCATTGGCCTGAGAAGAACTCGATTTTTTGATTGGATCACAAACCAATTGTTCATTAGAGGATCAGTAGAATTTAAGGAGCAAGATGTAATCTTGGCGGTAAAATAGCTTTCGACCCAGCCCTTATTATGAATAACCTGTGAATGATCGACTTACTGATCATGGTTAAATCAAGTGGACATAAATATATCTACAGTGAGGAGAGTGTAGCTACTAGGTTTTAGTGGAGTGACCCAGTAGTTAACGAATGTTGATTAATTCGGCTTAAAGAGTTTAGCCAATTAATCTCGGATCTTTGGAGCTTATTATCTATAAGTCCAATAAGTCCCTCTACTAGCTCACAAACCAATTAAACCTTAGAATAACGTGATGAGTCAATTTGAAATGTTCGAATTTGAATTATATACAATATAATTACACATTTAATTATCAAATTAAATAGAATTGGAGAATTGAATAATATTTAAATTTGATTTAAATATTAAATACATGAATAGGGATTCATGAACGTGCAATTGGTGATTTAATAATTTAATATTGGATATTAAATTATTTTAATTAATTATTTGAATTAATTTTATTAAAAAAAATTAATTTTATAAAAATTCATTTATTTAAATCAATTTTGTTTTAGTTTGTTTTTTTGGAAAATTAAATTGAAATTGAATTTTATTAAATAAAATTGATTCTAATTCAATTTAAATTGAAAATTAGTCTTAGTGGGTTGTTTCCCAATTTGAACACTAAAATCCCACTAAGAATTAAAGTGTTTTAGAATCCAACTATGGGAAAAGAGAGTGGCATGCTAATTTGACATAGATCAAACTCATTCCAGCTTAAGAGAGACGTGTAATTAGAATTTTTTCTGAAAATTCAGTTGAAGAAAGTTTCTTCAACCCTTGAACACTAAAATCAGATTTTCTCTCCGATCCTCCCTAAATTTAATCTCATTTTAGATCCCACAATCCAATCAAAGATCCTAGAAAATAGAAGAGAAAATCAAGTGATTGTCTTCAAAGATTAGAGTGAAGATTTGAGCTGGATTTGAAGATTTGAGGAGTTCTTCAGAGGCATAATTTCAAAACCCTATTTCTCTTATTAAACATGCTTGCTTGTTTGCTTAAATTGATGGAATTAGAGTGCTTAAGATCCTAATTGCTTCCGCATGTTGAATGTCAACATCATCAAATGGGTCTAATCAAAATCAGGGATTAGGGAAGGGGTCTAGAGTGTTGACGGAACGAGGAGGGTAAGAAGGAGGATAATCGAAAAACGATGTCGGATTAGGGAGAGGAAAATTGGCTTTAGCTTTAGGGCTGGAAAGAGTTATGGTGGCGTTGTCGTAAGCACAGGCAGCGTCTTTGGCAGAATCGAAGGTGCCTACCCATACTCTTGTATATCAACAGACAAATCATTATGAAGGATTTGTGCGATAGAGAAATTCTAGCAAAAATCGTGAATTATGGTGAAATAGAAAAGAGGAATGCATGAGATCGGCGAGTCATATTTATCATTCTTATACTTGATTCTCTTTTGGTACTTATCATTCTATTCTTTGATTCTTTCTTGTTATCTTTCCATGTCCATTTTTCTATTATATTGATGTGATTTTGCTATGATTTTAAGAGTTTGTGGGGGTGTAGATTCATCAATAAGGGTCTGATTTGGGTTTTCTTAGTTCATATTTATACTTAATATTGAGTAATATCTACGTTGTGACTGCTTATTTTGATTTTCATGTGATTGTTGTTTAATTGATATGTTATTTCTATTTTATTACCATTCTATAATTATATACTTATGTATCAATGTAATTGTTATTTGATTTTCATTTGACAATTTTAATAGATTTTTAAGTGACACGTAATTAGATGATACCCAATGAGTTGTACCTTATTATAATAAGCCATCATTAGCAATCATATTACAATCAATATCAAATAATAATTAGGCAATAATTAGATAGTACATCAACGTATCATTAGTAATCACAATACAAGATAACAATAAGATAATAATTAAATAACAATTAGTATAAAAGAATAATCCTTATCAAATAGCAACCAGTATCTGTAAGTGTTAATATCATATCCAGAAAACTATCAGATAGCAATTGGTATCATTAATAATCATCATCAAATAATAATCACACAACAATTAAATAGCAATAAATATCTAGTAATAATCAATCAAAAGTCATATATCAATTGATATGGTTGACAATTATATCAAATAGTAATTAGATAACAATTAATATTATTGACAATTAATATTAGATAGTAATCATATAACAATTAGTATCAATGATAACCAATATTAAAGTAATCAGACAACACTCAGATAACAATCGATATCATTGACAACTATATAACAATTAATATCAAATAGCAATGAAATAACAAACCGGTATAAGATAGCAATTTAATAATAATTCGTATCAAATAACAATCAAACAATAATTAATCATCAATCAAATAGCAACGTGTATCTTTAGGTGTAAGTATAAAATAGTAATCAGGCAACAATCAGTTAGCAATCAATATTACTATCAATTAGATAACAATCAAACTAAACTTCCTTGCTTAAACTATTGAAGGAGGAGGAGAAGAATCAATCACCATGATAATCCTTTGATGGTGTATATCAGTTGCTATAAAAATAAAGAAATGGGAAGTGAAAAATAGAGTTAAAATCATAAAATGTGTAAAAGTAAAAGAGAAGAAGAACTAAAGTTTAAGTAATCGAAAATGAAATAAAAATCAGATAATAATCGATATAATCGGCAATTAGTATCAAATAGTAATAAAATAGTAATTAGAAAACAATCGTATAGCAGCAAATAAAATTCAGATAGTAATTACATAGCAATCAAATAGTAATCAAATTCCATATGATCAGTGAATCAATGACAGCATTTTTTTACTTTTCAGTTTCAATGCCTCATTTAAATTGGATCAGACTGATCGATTTTTTTTTTTTTTTGTAAAATTTAAATCGTGTGAAAATGAACCTAATCCTTATATCTTATTTTATGCTTGCAACTGACCCTAATATCTAATAATAGACAATATGAACAATTGTAAGTAACTTTTATATTAAAATAATTTGAATGAAAATAGTATGTATTCACGTATTATTATAATTTTTCATCAGTCTTCACCTAACGTGAAGATTTATATGACATAAATTATAAAGATGGAGTTACTATTGAATTAAATTCATTCTAACGAATTATATCGTAAAATATAATCTAATATCATCCATAACTTTCAAATAAAAATAAAAAAATAAAAAAATAAAAAACAATTATGGGTTTAATATTGATATTGAAGAAGGCCAACAATTTGGTTATTTTGTCCTCCTTTCAAGCCTTCATGAGTGTACAACGAATTTATTGTCAAGCATATATGGATTTACGTAATGGATTTTGCTAGGCCTTCTTTTAGGTATAACATTTATGCTAACAGGAAAATTAAAAGAATATTGTCCTTTTAGAAACTATTTAGGAAAATAAGGTTGTTTTCAAACTATTTGTAAAAATATTATTGTTATTTTTTTTTTTTAATAACTGAGTGTTCAAAATTTGACTAAGGTAGGTCGAATTTTGAACCCTCGACCTTGTCCTTTCTTTCTTTTTTTTTTTTTTAATTATTACATATTCCACCTTCTTCTTTCTTTCTTCCTTTCTTTTTTTTTTAATTTTCTATTTTATAAAAATAATTTCTAAAAATATTTTATTATTTTATTTAAACTCTAAAAGAAATAAATTAAAAAATAATAATATGTCATAAAATTAAAAAAAATTGTAAATTAATTAGTCTTCATTCTATTATAAAAATAATTTACAAAAATCAATGTGTCCCATAAGGCAGACGTCGTCGATTTCGAGGATGCATCGTCGACTTCAAACTTGAGGTTGCTCGGTTCTTCTTGATGTTGTTCTGTACCTCTGCAGGCGCTTCATAATATAAATATTCATTATGCTCTCCCACGACCCCGACCATGTCTATGCACGTATTGAAGACGAAAGGATCAACCTCTGAGTCATAATATCCTGAAACCAATGCTGGCATCATCATCATCGGACTAACTAAATCAGTTTGACTCTACGTCTGCTCATAGGGGGAAACTCTTCACATTATATGAAACCTCATCAAACTCATCCTCTTCCCGAACAGGTCCTCTACGTCTAGGAGCTGGTGGAGGAACAATAGTATATCTACATTAATGAATTTTCCTCCATATAGCTTGGTTGTCACTACATATAGCAAGAACCTAGTTCAGATCATTCGCAACCTCACGGACTCTACTAATTGTTCAATCTCTGTGAATTATAAAACAATTAGACCAATTTTAAAAATAAATTTAAATTAAAAAATTAAAATTAATAATTTCATTCATTTACCAGTGACCCACAACTGCTCCCGAACGAGTAACGTAAGTGCCTTGTGATTATTTATATCAATGAATATATTCTGGAGTGACATCTATGTCAAACTGTTCAAAGAAACCCCCATTTGGCAATAAACCTTTCACGATAGTGCCATCGCATTACCAAATGTGTAAAATTTTTCGACCAATCTCCAGTTCTTAGGACCATATCATGCAGTACGGATTCAGTATATTACAAGGCGATGGACATCCTGGCTGAAAACCGAATTGTCTCATCACCCTGTCAGGAAGATTGCCACTCACCAATGTGAAAACATATGAGAGGACTCATCGTCCGCCATATATTTTACCATTCATACAAAAATTAGGCAACGTATGCATAATATATTTTGTACTGGCCCAGATAATCTGAAACACAAAATTATTAAATTAGAAATATTTAAAGACAAATACAATAAAAATGTGTTATAAATAAATCAATTAGGTTCAGTGTAATGTACCTGTTCAGGTTGAAGCAGATCAAACATGTATCTATACTGGCTGACTACATGTGTGGCTATCTTAGTCATACAAATTGGTCTCTCCACCTAAATTTTTAAATTGATAATTTAGAATTTAAATTAACTAGATCATACCGAGAAACGTAGGCTCGTCCAACTAACTGAGCGTCATTAACATGTTGTAGCTGTGGAGCCATTGTTGGAAATCGCTTCCAAGCCCATAGTTGCAAAAGTATGAGAGATCCACTATCTTTCAACCTCAGTCTTGTTGCTTTGCATTAGTTGTCTATACAACCATGTCAAGCATGCTCCACCCCACGAAATACCGCCCCGCATCATGGGAGGTTAGCTTAATAAGGGGGTGGCAGGAACATCAAGTGAACAAAATGACCTGATTTATCTGAAAACAGACTTCCAACCATCATTTGTAGTATATATGCTCGCGCATATCTTATGACGGTTTCCTCGTCTGTATCATCTGTGACCTCACGAAATTTTGTTCCTAACCATATTAAACTTAACGTCGATCATCTTGTCGGCATGTGGGGTCGCACCGAGGTACAGTTGAAAACTTCTGATCAGTCATTGTACATCACTCCGGTGACCGGCTCACCGTCAACAGGTAACCCCAACAACACTTCTATGTCTTGTAGAGTGATAGTGCACTCTCCAACAGACATATGAAATGTATGCATATCGAGCCTCCATCTCTCGACCAAGACTGTGATCAGATGCCAATCCAACTGAATAAATCCTTATCTGGCAACCCCATAGAATCCAGATGTGTGCAGTAGCGGTAGTATTCGAGGGTGGAGTGGGATAGTGCGCTGGAGAACTGCCTCTTAACGCCTGCAAGATATTTCTCCAGTAGTACGATCTCGCCATACAACAGATAATCGATGAATGGACTGGTTGTACAAAATATCGGATCAACAGGTCCTGGGTTTAAAGCCATGATCTGAAAAAAAAAATATTTATTTCTCAATTAAAAAAATATTTGTTTATCAATTAGAAGAATAATGTACAACTTAATTAAAAGAATAATGTACAACTTAATTAAAATAATAATGTACAACTTAATTAAAAGAATAATCTACAACTTTATAATAAAAAAAATGAATATAAAATAAAAGATAAGTGGGTGAAGGAAATCTCGCTAATTTTGTGAAGAGGATCTCGCTCTAGAAGAAAATCTCGCTAATTTTTTTTATGAGGATCTCGCTCTAGGGAATCTCGCTAGAAATGTGGGCTGAGTCTCGCTGGTAAGGTGAGCATCGCTAGGAAGACAGTTTGTTAAAGAAATGCTTGATCTCGCTCATGAGGATCTCACTCATGAGCAGGATCTCCCTCATAATTGTCTTCACTTTATTTATTTTCCATAGAAATATATAAATATATATATATATACATGACCAGTGAGAAAAAAAAGGTAATAATCATTAATGAAAAAATAACAACAATAACAGAATTTTGTTACAACTAATAACTATAATTGAGTAGGTTTAATGAAAGTGCATATATTAAAATTGACTATAATTGAATAAGTCTGAAAAAGTATGGTCAACCTTGATTTTATTATCAAGTAAATTAAAAAAAGGCGAAATAAGTAAATAGAATAGTAGATAAAAGTGAGGGTAAATTCACTCAGGATATGTAGCTGTCTCTTATACACATCTAGATGTGTATAAGAGACAGGAGTAACATTCAGCATACGTTGACAATTTGTAGTAGTTCTCAATAAAATCTTCGTAGTTCATGTTAAAATGTGAGCAAACGGCCATAAAATGCGAGCATGGAATGCTAAATGCTTGCCACTTGTTACATGAACAGTACCGCTCGGACCTGTTTAGCCTCAATATTTGAACGTTTCCTCCTTTGGCATTAAGACTATGACGTTCGGTCTTCACATGAAACACACCTTCATTTATTTTCTTGTAGCCCATTTATTGTACTTCATGTTTACTAGATCGTGCAGCCTATTTATTTATTTTCTCGTGTGTGTACCTGCATTTTTACTCCACTTAGTATTATAAAATATGTTTGAAATAAATTATAAATAAAATATATATAAAAAATAATATTACCGGGTGTATTTATCTTGACGCTCCAATGCATCCCCTATTTCTTCTCTTCTTTTCTCGAAATAGTTCACGTATTTGAAGATGTTATCCGAGCAAAAGCATTTATAGGCAACATTCAAGTTCCTTTGAGGACTCCATTTATGCACTCTGATGGATTTATCGTCATCCACCCATATCTGAATCCTCCATCATGTGCTTGAGTCCATTACTTTAAACTAATGTTGTCAAAAAAACTCAGACAACTCGGATTTATTCCTTTGATATTTTCAATTGCTTTGTTGAACTTTCGAATTTGAAACTGACACCCGACACAATAAACAAAATTTTTTAATGAATTAAATTTATATTTTTTATTGAAGTTGTTGGCGATATGTCGTTAGCAGAAACGATGGTGACATTTCGGTCCTGCCCAACCATTTGCTGGGTTGTTCACTGCTGCGATTATACTAGCATGTCGATCTGAAATTAAACACATCTCTTCGTGTGTTACAATTTCTCAATTTCACTCCGGTGTTTCAGGAACAATCCTCATGAGTCTATGGACTCTTCATCAGCAACGACAAACGCAAGTGGAAAAAGATGGCCGTTCGAGTCAACTGATGTAGCAATTAATAGTTTCCTCTATATTTGTCGTACAAGTGTGTACCATCTATCTGAATTATCGGCCGACATTTATTAAAAGCTTCTATACAAAGACCAAATGCCCAAAATACAGAAGTTAGGATAACATGGCCTTCAGTAAGCATTTCTTTAACTCTCCACTCTACACGTGTTCCGGGATTGGTCTTTTTAACTATATATAACCACTTGGGCAACAATTTATAAGACTCATCCCAATCACCGAACACTTTAGCCAACACTTTTATTTTTCCCTCTCATAACCTATGGTAAGGAACATGATATCCAAATTTATGTATGTCGAAACTTAACCTTCGACAATCCTAATATACATTGTTTCCAAGTTTTTCTTTGTTTATCGAGTTCTCAACGTTCGACCTCTACATTAATCGAATCCTCAACCCTCGACTTCTAGCCTCAAATTCCCAAAACAACAATTTTTCTCTAATAAGTTTTAAAAACAACCATATTAATATTAAAGGTCCTTGAGATAAGTGGTGGATTGAAATTCATTATAGCATAAAAAACTAGATAAATCATGAAAAAATAATTAAAAAAATATCATTAATATGAATATAATATAAATCATAAATAATAAAAATATTAATGTGCTTGAATAATTTCTCAACAAAAAATAATTTGTTTAAAAAAAAATTCTCATCGTAGAATATTTATTTATTAATTTAAACATTGTTTTGAAATTTTTAATAAGATTTGTCTGGAAGCTAAAATAATTTTTTTAAAAATATTCATGGCAGCGATATTTTATCGATATGTCCATTCAATATTTTTTATAACATAAGAAAATCGAAAACAATATGAGTCTATAATGCTCCACACTTTTTTTAAAACAAGATGCTTTGTTTACATTACTTTTGTTTTAGAATAGAAATTTATTAAGAAAAACTAGTTTCTAATATATTATATTGTATGTAACCAATTTCTAAATTGTTACATTCTACCATTGACAACTACTTCAAAGCTCTGCAGAGGATGTGACTCGTGCATGGTAGTACACGAGAGGATCAATATACTTATAGATTATAAACACTCAACACAACTTTTTCTATATGATATAAATTCCGTACAGGATATTTGTATTAGGTCAAAGTTAACAAACTATAATATATTCCAAAATAAAAGTTACAAACACTATGTATTAAGGTTATGTTTACCAATTCATAATGAAAATTGGTGTAGTCGTAATGAAATTTCATTGATAAATCAATCTAATGGGCCACAATAGCCAAATGGGATTACTTTTGATCACATTTACTTGGGATTATGGATCTTTGGAGCCTATGATCTATAGGTCTATTAGGTCCCTCTACTCGCTCACAAATGGATTAAATCTTAGAATAGTGTGATGAGTCAATTTGAAAGGTTCAAATTCGAATTAAGGGAATAAATAATTATATACAATATAATTACACGTTTAATTATCAAATTAAATGAAATTGGAAAATTGAATAGTGTTTAAATTTAATTTAAATCCTAAATACATGAATAGGGATTCATGATTATGGAATTGGTGATTTAATAATTTAATATTGGATATTAAATTATTTTAATTAATTATCTAAATTAATTTTATTTAAAATTATTTTTTGAATTTTATAAAAAATTTATTTATTTAAATCAAATTTTTTTTAGTTTGTTTTTTTGGAAAATTAAATTAAATTTGAATTTTATTCTATAAAATTCATTATAATTCAATTAAAATTGAAAATTAGTCTGAATGGGGTTTTCCCACTTTGGACATTAAAATCCCACTAAGAATTAAAGTGTTTTCGTATCAAACTATGGGAAAAGAGAGTGGCATGCTGAATTTGATATAGATCAAATTCATTCCAACTTAAGAGAGAGAGACATGCAATTGGAATTTTTCCTGAAAATTCAGTTGAAGAAAGGTTCTTCAACCCTTGAACACTAAAACTAGATTTTCTCTCTAATCCTCCCTAAATTCAATCTCATTTTTTTATCCCACAATCCAATCAAAGCTTCTAGAGAATAGTAGGGAAGATCAAGTGGTTGTCTTCAAAGATTAGAGTGAAGATTCGAGTTAGATTTAAAGATTTGAGGAGTTATTTAAAGCTATAACTTCAAAACCCTATTTCTCTTATTGAACATGCTTGCTTGTTTGCTTAAATTGATGGAATTAGAGTGCTTAAGATCCTAATTGCTTCTGCATGTTGAATGTCAACACCATCAAGTGGGTCTAATATAAATCGGGGATTCGAGAAGGGATCTGGAGTGTTGACGAAATGAGGAGAGTAAGAAGGAGGATAATCGAAAAATGTTGGAAACGACAGTCAGAATGACGAACAGTAAACTGTCAAGGCACGAAAGTCAAGCGAAGAGCAAAACCTGCAAAACAGAAACTCATTATAGGCTGAGTCGTGGAGCTTGCTCTCTTTAAGACATTTCACGGCTTTGCCCAAGTGTGCAAGCAGGTCTGAAAATTGCAACGTCGTCCCCATGATAAAACAGCCAAAAGAACCCAATCGAAAATGCACCGTTACCGATCGGAACACACACCCTTTCTAAACTCACTACTCAGAAAGTTAAGATGGAGGAGGAGAGGAAAAATGAAGTGATAAGTGAAGAATGAATCGTTCGTTTTCGAACTACTGAAGGCTAGGCCTTTTATAGGCCTTCAGTGTCGAACCGTAGGGAGCGAAAAAGGCTCTCCACCTCAGAACGTGCGCGGACGGAACAGAATGGGCGAACGAAACGGAACATGCGGACGAACGCGGATGGATCGTAACGGACCGTTTCCTTTTTTTTTGGGTTAAAAAAACAATAATAATCAAATAAAAAAATAAAATAATATTTTTTATTAAAATTAATCACTCAGACACACACAACGCCTCGCCTCACCATGACCGAACGATCAGACGGATGCGGGCAACGGCCACGTGTGGACCGACGTCCACCAACATTGGTCTATCTCCTCACTCTCTCCAAAACATGGGTACCCCTTGGAGCCCAAACCCAAACCTCAAGATTGGAGTACATAAAGGAGACTTTCAACACCAAATTTTCCAATGTGGGATTCTTCAACCAAAAAGGTTGGTTCCATCTTTTTTTGAAAGTTAAATTTTCACCCAACAATCCTCCACTTGGAAATTTAAACAAAAAGAAAAAGAGAGAAAAGATTTTCATCAAGCAGTTTCAGTCTATACAACACTATGCATAAGCAAAGGTGTTTTACGACTTGAACCTTTACATAGTATAGATGATTCAGAATATACTAAAGTAACCCTTGGTTTTGAACTCTATCTCTAATAGCATCTCACATAAAGTGTTATTAGGGTGTAGTATGAAAGTCCGTGCTTTAAGGCCTAGCACGTGAATCTCGGTTTAGCGAATGCTTTAGAGAGTTTGCCTAAAAACTCCATAGGAAGCGACTCTCACTTCCACATTCACACAAGTGATTCTATCAAGAGTACTCTTGTAGTTAGGTACCCCACTTGTCATCAAGTATAAATCTCATTAAGAATTGAGTTCAACCTTTCTTACGCTTCAAGATATCATGCCCAGACTTTAAGTCATAGGAATGGAACTCTGTGTTTCGTTTAGCATGATTCACTATATATCACTCGTGATCAATTATTACCCATTGAACTTGTTTCTTGGGATCTCCAGACTATAGGTTGGCTTTTCCTCATTGTGATTCATGTTTCGACAAGCATGAGTCCCATTCTTTCTAAGGTTTTGAAAACCTTTTCTCTGGTCAATCATTTCGTCAAAGGATCTGCCAAATTTTCATTAGTTTGTATGTGATTCACTCTAATTGTACCAGTAGTGAGAAACTCTCTAATGGTATTGTGGTTACGACATATTTGACGTCTCTTTCCGTTGTAGTAACGGTTCTAAACTTTTGCGATCGCTGCAGTATTATCGCAATGGATCAATATGGCTGGTACCGACTTTTCCTATAAAGGAATCTCTGATAGCAGACTTCTAAACCAGCCTGCTTCTTCATTAGTCGTTGCTAGTGCTATCATTTCTGACTCCATCGTAGATTGGGCTAAAATAGTCTGTTTCTTGGACTATCAAGAGACAGCCCCGCCAACTATATTAAAGATATAGCCACTTATAGCATTTGAAGCATCCGAAAGAGAGTTCCAATCAGCATCGCTGAACTCTTCCAGGACAGTAGAAAGCTTTTGATAATGTAATCCTAGATTTTGGGTTTTCTTCAAGTATCTCATGAACCTTTCTATAGTATTCCAATGCTCTTTACTAGGTCTGCTTGTAAACCTGCAAAGTAATCCTACAGCGTAAGCTATGTTAGGCCTAGTGTAGTCGGCAGTGTATCTAAGACTGCTTATGATGCTCGCATACTCAGATTGATTAACATTGTCACCAGTGTTCTTGAACAACTTGACACTAGGGTCATAAGGAGTACATGCTGGTTTACACTCAAAGTAATTATATTTCTTTAGTATCTTTTCTATATAGTGAGATTGATCCAAAGAAATTCCCTTTTCAGACCTATTTACTTTTATGCCTAAGATTACACTAGCTTCTCCTAAGTCTTCATGTCGAAGTTCACACTCAATATTGATTTTACATCATTTATGACGTGCAAGTTCGACCCAAAGATCAATAAGTCATCTACATATAGACACAAAATAGTGCACAGGTTATTATCAAATTTATAGTAGATGCATTTGTCACTTTCATTGACCTTGAAACCTTCAGATAGGATAAGGTTGTCAAATTTTTCATGACATTGCTTAGAAGTTTGTTTTAGTCCATAGAGAGATTGTCTAATTTACACATCTTATTTTCTTGATCATGGACAACAAAACCCTTAGGTTGTTCCATATAAATCTCGTCTTCAAGTTTACCGTTTAGAAAAGTGGTTTTTACATCCATTTGATGTACTACGAGGTTATAAAGAGCAGCGAGAGAAAAAAAGACACGGATAGGGGTAGATCTACTAAGTACCAAGTCCTATTTGACTCAAGTGAGTCCATCTCTTCATTTATGGCTTCTTGCCATAGGTTGCCATCTACTGAGGACAGGGCAGTTCTCAGATCTTTAGGGTCTTTTTCTACAATGTAGGTCAGGAAGTCATTTCCGAAATCTTTGGCGGTTCTAGCTCCTTTGGTTCTTCTAGGTTCTAGGTCATTTTCCTTTCTAGGGTTAGGATTTCTAACTAAGGTTATACCACTTGATCCAGAGCCCCCACTATTCTTTGATTTAAAAGGAAATATATCTTCAAAGAAGTCGGCATCATTTCACTCAATGATCACTTGGTTTCCTAGATCATAGAACCTATAAGATTTACTATTTAAGGCATAACCTATAAAGACATATTCGTAAGCTCTACTAACCAACTTTCTTCTTTTTAGGTGGAATCCTTACAAAGGCTAGACAACCCCAAGTTCTAAAGTAGGAAAAGTTTGGTTTCTTATTCTGGAGAATTTCGTAAGGCGAAGTTTTGTTTTTAGATTTCAGGATTCTATTTAGGACATAACACACAGTAAGGATGATTTTACCCCACCAATAAGACGCAACTCCTGAACTAAGTAAAATAGTAACTACTAGCTCAGCTAAAGTTCTATTTTTCTTTTCGGCTTTTCCGTTCATTTCAAGAGAATAAGGTGCGGTCTTTTCATGTATTATTCCATGTGAGTTAAAGAATTCATTAAAACTGTCCGAGTCATACTCGGTTCCCTTATCACTACGAAGTTTTTTAACATTTCTATTAAACTGATTCTCTATTTCAGAAACAAAAAGTTTGAAGGCATCAAAAGCATCATCTTTTGTTTTTCAGCAAGTATACAAAAGTAAAATCAGAGTTATCATCAATAAAAGTAATGAAATATCTTTTACTGTTCCTAGTCCAAATGCCATCAAATTCACAAACATTAGAATGAATCAAATCTAGAGGCTCAAAATTCCTAAGTACAGATTTATGCAGAGTTTTAGTAATTTTAGCCTGACTACAATACTTGCATTTATCAAAATTATTCGTGGATAACTTAGGTATCATTTCCAGCCTAATCATGTTACTAATTAAATTCTTATTCACATGACAGAGTTTAGCATGCCAAATATTCATAGAACATAGCATATACATAGAAGATTTCATTTTATTAAAGTCGAAATTTAATTTGAACATTCCCTCAGTTGCATACCCTTTCCCTATAAATACATTATGTTTGGTCAGGGTATATATGTCTGCCCCTATAGTATGAGTAAACCCGACTTTGTTGAGGAGATAGCCTGAAACCAAATTTTTTCTTATCTCCAGAGTGTGCAGAACGTCCTTCAACGTGAGGGTCTTCCCAAAGGTAAACTTCAATTCCACCCCACCAGTTCCAGTAATTTTCGTGGAGTGGTGATCTCCCAATAGAATATTCTTATCCTTAGTTTCAGTATAATTTTTAAATAGACTAAAGTCGTGACAGACATAACGCGTAGCACCAGTATCTATCCACCACCCTTCACAACCACTGATCATATTTACTTCTGTGATAATGGCGACTAACGATTCTTCTGTCAGGTTCACCTGACTAGCAGAACGACGCCTGTTCCTATAGTTCATAGTCATGTGCCCAGGTTTATTATAATTAAAGCAGAGGAACTGTACCGTTTCTTCTAAAGAAGGCTTCTGTTTTTTCTGTTGGTTTTGGTTGTTGGAGCCATGGTTCTGACCTTTCCTCTTTGTCCCCTTAGATTTTTGGTCAGGTTTTACCATGACAGAGGCGGGTTTCCAAGGTACTGCGTTCACCTCCTCCCTTTGGTCCTTCTTCCAAGTTTCCTCCTCGATCTTTAGCCAGGTTATAAGACTCTCCAAAGAGAACTCCTTGGTCTTATGCTTCAAAGTGTTCTTAAAATCCTTCCACAAAGGGAGCAATTTATCAATAATAACAGCAACTTGAAATTGTTCATCTAGAGACATACGTTCAGTAATTATCTCGTGTGCTATCTTCTGGAGTTCATGGGATTGGGCCTCCACAGATTTGTCATCCACCATCTGGAACTTAAGATAACAGCTAACAGCATATTTCTTCGACCCAACCTCATCGGTGTCATACTTCTTTTGCAGGGCATCCCAGACCTCCTTCGCTATCTTCATTGTACTGTAGTAGTCATACAGATCCTCAGTCAAACCATTTAAAATGAAATTCTTACAAAGAAAGTCTTTCTCCTCCCAGCCAACAACCTCTTTTATCTGTTGTTCAGTTGATTCTTCTAAAGGGACGATCAGCTTAACTCTGGTACAAGTATCGGCAACTTTCTTGACAGTGAGAAAGAACAACATCTTTTGCTTCCACCACTTGAAGTTCACTCTTTCGAACCGGAAGGGACGGTTGAGGTCAAATATCATAACGTCATTGTTGCTACTGAGGGCCATTGATGATGTGGCATATCGTCTTAAAATTGTTTGAAATGGCAAGACCCTCAGAACGACGAACAGTAAACCGTCAAGGCACGACAGTCAAGCGAAGAGCAAAACCTGTAAAACAGAAACTCGTTATAGGCTGAGTCGTGAAGCTCGCTCTCTTTAAGACGTTTCGCGGCTTTGCTCAAGTGTGTAAGCAGGTATGAAAATTGTCACGTCGTCCCTAGGATAAAACAGCCAAAAGAACCCGATCGGAAATGCACCATTACCGATTAGAACACACACCCTTTCTAAACTCACTACTCCGAAAGTTAAGATGGAGGAGGAGAAGAAAAATGAAGATATAAGTGAAGAATGAATCATTCTTTTTCGAACTTCTGAAGGCCAGGACTTTATAGGCCTTCAACGTCAAACCGTAGGGAGCAAAAAAGGCTCTCCGCCTTAGAACGTGCGCAGATGAAACAGAATGGGTAGAATATTTTTATTAAAATTAATCATCACACATACACGCCTTGCCACGACTGGACAGACGGTGACGAGCATGTGGGATGTCCACCGAACCCACATTGGTCTATCTCCTCACTCCCTCCAAAACTTGGGTATCCCTTGGGGCCCAAACCCAAACTTCAAGATTGGAGTACATAAAGGAGACTTCCAATACCAAATTTTCTAATGTGGGATTCTCCAACTAAAAATGTTGGTTCCCTCTTGTTTTGAAAGTTAAATTTTCACCCAACAAAAAACGATCTCGGAATAGGAAGAGGGAAATTAGTTTTAGCTTTAGGGCCAGAAAGGGTTATGGTGGTGTTGTCGTAAGCACATGCAGCGTCTTTGGCAGAATCGAAGGTGCCTACCCATACTCTTGTATATCAACAAACAAATCATTATGAAGGATTTGTGCCATAGAGAACGTGTAGCAAAAATGGTGAATTATGGTGAATAGAAAAGAGGAATGCATGAGATCGGCGAGTGATATTTATCATTCTTATAATTGATTCTTTTTTGGTACTTATCATTCTGTTCTTTGATTCTATTTTGTTATTTTTCCATGTCCATTTTTTTATTATATTGATGTGATTTTGCTGTGATTTTAAGAGTTTGTGGAGTGTAGATTCATCAATAAGAGTCTGATTTGGACTTTTTTAGTTCATATTTTCGTTTAATATTGAGTAATATTTATGTTGTGACTGCTTATTTTGATTTTCATATGATTGCTATTTTATTGATATTTGATTTCTATATGATTATCATTTTTATAATTATATACTTATATATCAATGTAATTGTTATTTGATTTTAATTTGACAATTTTAATAGATTGCTAAGTGACACCTAATTAGATGATACACCCAATGAATTGTACCTTATTATAATAAGGCAACATTAGTGATCATATTACAATCAAGATCAAATAATCATTAGGCAATAATTAGATAGTACATCAACGTATCATTAGTAATCACAATACAAGATAACAATAAGATAGTAATTAATTAACAATTAGTGTCAAAGAGTAATCCTTATCAAATAGCAACCAGTATCTCTAAGTGTTAATATCATATCTAGAAAACTATCAGATAGCAATTGGTATCATTAATAATCATCATCAAATAATAATCACACAACAATTAAATAGCAATAAATATCTAGTAATAATCAATCAAAATTCATATATCAATTGATATGGTTGACAATTAATATCAAATAATAATTAGATAACAATTAGTATTAGATAGTAATCAGACAACAATTAGTATTATTGATAACCAATATTGAACTAATCAGACAACCATCAGATAACAATTGATATCATTGACAACTATATAACAATTAAAATCAAATAGCAATCAAATAACAAATCGGTATAAGATAATAATTTAATAATAATCCGTATGAAATAGCAATCAAACAGTAATTAATCAGCAATTAAATAGCAACCTATATCTTTAAGTGTAAGTATCAAATAGTAATCAGGCAACAATCAGTTAGCAATCAATATTATTATCAATTAGATAACAATCAAACTAAACTTCCTTGCTTAAACTATTGAAGGAGGAGGAGAAGAATCAATCACCATGATTCTCTTTTGATGGTGTATATCAGTTGCTGTAAAAATAAAAGAAATGGGAAGTGAAAAATAGAGTTACAATCATAAAATGTGTAAAAGTAAAAGAGAAGAAGAACTAAAGTTTAAGTAATTGAAAGTGAAGTAAAAATCAGATGATAATCGATATAATCGGCAATTAATATCAGATAGTAATCAAATAGTAATTAGAAAATAATCGTATAGCAATCAATATCAAATAAAATTCAAATATTAATCACATAACAATCAAATAGCAATCTAATCAAATTCCATAAGATCAGTGAATCAGTGAGGGAATTTTTTACTTTTCAATTTAAAACCTCATTTAAATTGGACTAGGCTGACCGATTTAATTGTTTTTGTAAAATTTAAATTGTATACAAATGAACTTAATTCTTATATCTTATTTTGGCATGCTTGCAACTCACCCTAATATCTAATACTCGACAATATGAACAATTTTCTTTACTATTTCCATTCCATACAAGAAGCATTTATGAATTGTAAGTGACCTTTATACTGAAATAATTTGAATGAAAATAGTATGTACTCACGTATTACTATAATTTTTTTTATTAGTTTTCACCTAACGTGAAGTTTTATGTTGCATAAGTTATAGGGATGAGGTTACTATTGAGCTAAGCTCTAACTTTAACAAGTTATAAGATATTTTAATTGTCGAATATAATCCAATATCATCCACAACTTTCAAGTCGGAAAAAAATCAAAATAAACAATTATGGGTTTAATATTGATAATGAAAAAGGCCACCAATTTGGTTATTTTGTCCTCCTTTCATGCCTTCATGAGCGTACAACAAATTTATTGTCAAGCGTATATGGATTTACGTAATGGATTTTGCTAGGTCTTCTTTTAGGTATAACATTCATCCTATCAAATTTTCAACCTCATCAATATTTCACATTTCTAGATGGATTCGATATTGAGATAAGTGGTGGATTGAAATTCATTAGCATAAAAAAATAGATAAAACATGAAAAGTAAACAACAAATGTCATTAATATAAATGGAATATAAATCATAAATAATAAATATATTAATGGGGTTAAATAATTTCTCAACAAAAAATAATTTGTTTAAAAAGTGTAGAATATTTCTTTATTAATTTAAACATTGTTTTGAAACTTTTTTAATAAGATTTGTCTGGAAGCTTTTATAATTTTTTAAAAAATATTCATGGTAGTGATATTTTATCGATGTGTCCATTTAACACTTGGAAGTATTTTTTAGAACACAAGAAAATCGAAAATAATATGAGTCTATAATGCTCCACACTTTTTTTAAAACAAGATGCTTTGTTTACATTACTTTTGTTTTACAATAGAAATTTATTAAGAAAAACTAGTTTCTATGAGATTCTATTGTATGTAACCAATTTCTAAATTGTGTTATATTCTACCATTGACAACGACTTCAAAGCTCTGCAGAGGATGTGACTTGTGTATGGTAGTACACGAGAGGATCAATATACTTGTAGATTATAGACAGTCAACACAACTTTTTCTGTATGATATAAATTACATACAGGATATATGTATTACGTCAGAGTTAACAAACTACAATATATTCAAAAATAAAATTTACAAACTCTATAGATTAAGGTCATATGTACCAATCTATAATGAAAATTGGTGTAGTCGTAATGAGATTTCATTGATAGAGCAATCATAATGGATCACGTTAGTCAAATACAATTGGATTATTTTTTATCATATTTACTTGGAATTATGAATCTATCACATTTACTGTTGTCGTATAGGTTTAATTGACATTGACGAAGGCCAACAATTTTCTTCCTTTGTCATCCTTTCATACCTTCATGAGTGTATGCAACAAATTTATTGTCAATGAATTTACTTTTCGATTTGCATTAAATAGGCTAAAAACATATGCACTCACGTAATGGATTTTTAAGGTATAATTATTATGGTATCAAATTTTCAATGATATTTTCACATTTCTATATGAATTGGACAATAATATAAGTGGTGGATTTAAATTCATTATCTCATAAACATAAAAAGTAAATAACAAAATGTCATGAATATAATATAAATCATAAATAATAAAACACATTAATGTGGTTAAATTTCTCAATAGAATAATAATTTGTTTACAAAATGAAGAATATTTCTTTACTAATTTAAACATTGTTTTGAAACTTTACATAACACAATTACAAACCGCAATAATTATTATCATATTAGAATTGATACATATGATATAGAAATATGAGATAATTATTATGCAACAATTACAAACTACAATGAAACACTATTGGGTTTGAATTGATATCATATTATTATGCAACAGTTACAAACTACAATGAAACACTATCGGGTTTGAATGGATATAATATAAACATATGGAGTTTATATTATACTACAGTTACAAATTGCAATAAATATTATTAGATTAAGAATCATTATGATATAGAAAATATTGAATTTGTACTATGTAACAATTAAAGTAGCAGCAGTCAAATCATCATTTTTGTCCGTATATATAAAAAATATAGTAAAATATGGATCGGTTTGGATTGATAAGAAAAAAATATATTTTTTTTAAAAAAGTCATTATTATTTAAAGTCTTTTGATAATCCTGGTTTAAAATACATTTTAAAAGTATTTCAAAAACTTTTTTGAATAATGGTCAAATAATTTACTTTTCTCTAAAATAATAATTTTAAAATTAAACATTTGAAAAGTTATACCAACATACCTATATTAGTTAACATAAATTAAAGGGAGGACAATTGTGGTTGAAAGAAGAAATGAACGATAATGGTAGATGAATGTTGTTGAGTAAAATTTGACAGAAGAAAATAAATAAATAAATAATTGAATTAATTGTAAAATATTTAATGCAATAAAATAATGCCATTAAGAAATGATTTTTTTTTTTATATACAATATATAGGATAGAAAAATCCAATCTTTAACTTTAAGATTGATAATACAACACTATACTAGTTGAATTATGTTCTGGTTGACATTAAAAAGTAAACTTCTATGAAACATTTTAAGTGACAAACTCTAAAGAAAAAAAAAATCAATTTGAAGTATAACTAAAAACCAAAATCTAAATCACATTAATTATGAGTTGAAAGTTTCATATATGAAAAACGTTTTAGAAGAAATAAAATAATAGAAACAACTCATCTTACACAATTTTTATGGGAGATTTTTCAAAAATAGGAAAATAAGTGAAACTATTTATACAAAATAGCAAAATTTAATCTTCTTTGATAGAGATTGATCAAATTCTATGAGTGTCTATTAATCACAAATGTTAATCGAAATCTATCAATGTCTATTAGTGTTTTTTTTTTTTTTTTTTTTTTTTTTTTTTTTTTTTTTTTTTTTTTTTTTTTTTTTTTTTGCTATTTATGTACATAGTTTGACATTTCTTTCTGTGAAAATTTCTCATTTCTATTTTGTATAGTACCACATGTGAAGATAAGGGACTACTTAAATATATTCTAGGACCAATATATTTTTTTAGTTCAGTAACATGTAGAGAGAATTTTGAACGATATCTTCTCAGTTGAATTTATATGGTTAATGATTAGGTGCAACCAATTCAATGCTCTCACGTTTTTCATATGGTAAAAATAAAATAAAAATTTAAAACATGATACACATTTTTATTAGGTGTTGCTTGGACTGTACAAGGTTGCACTCAAGTTTTTTTTTTTTTTTTTTTTAATTTATATTTCTCAACTAGTCAAGTTATATGTCTAAGTTGGCCTACTTGAACCCATATATTATTAAGACTTTAGGGATCGTTTGGTTGGAGGGGTTTCTACATGAGAATTGACATAGGTATACAAAACTCATGTTTGTTTCACATTTTTCAACAGACTTAACAATAAACTATTCTCAGGCATCTTCTTTTTTCACAGATAGTTTTTTATTCCCTTCCAAAACTATGAGGTTTCTATTTTTCCTTCTCTATCTATTTTTCATTTTGAATATAGTTAATTACTTAATTAATCAATATTAGTTTAACAAAGTTAATATAAATTCTTATTTTGAATAAATCAATAATAATTTACTAAAATATTTACTTAACTTATTTTTACAATAAAAATTTATTAAATGAATGCAATTATTTTTTACATAAACAATTAATTAACTGAAAAACAATATCTTAAATATATTTAATTTGTAAACTAGGATTAGTTTAATTTAGTTAATACAAAAATTTATTTTCAATAATAATAATTGATTACTTATTGTTTTTTTTTTCAATAATAATAATTGATTACTTATTATTTTTTTATAATCACACAATTATTTATTGAGACTAATTTTAATTTGATCTTTCATTATAGTATTCTTTATTAATATTCTTTATTATCATATTATATTTTTATCTCATTTTTAACTTTTCATATAATATAATGTATATTAAAATATATTTTCTTATATTATTTAATTAAAATTAAAATGACTAATGTTGAACCTAATTAATTATAAAATGATTAAGTATTAGATTATAATTACGACATTCAATTAATATATTAATTGGTTAATTTTTAATTATAAATTACTCCATTTTCAAATATTTATAGTTAAAATTATTATTGATTCGTAATTAATGAACTTTTTTCAATATATTTAATGATATTTATTTTTCAATTAATTAATTTATTACAATTATATAAGATTGTCATTCTTAATTTCATAAATTAAATACAAACATAATTTTTTCATAAAATTCTAATAATATTTTTCATGCACAACAAAATACAGTCATCTTTGATTTTCAAACATCTAATTCTCTGGTATCCTACTTCCAACCATTCTTTATTTTCAGTAATCTGTAAAATTCATTAAAACCCACCAAGCGCGAAAGGGAATTGGAACAAACAATCCATATTAGTTACATCAATAAATCAATAAGGGAAATAAGAATCCCGAAAGGCCTTTAATACTTCTAAATTGAAAGACACAAAATTGTCAAAATAATTGTCAAAACCTGCCGCAAAACGAACTGTGCAGTAAATTTGACATAGAATGTGGGTCTTTTATTTTGGATGTGTTTGAAATATATTTTCAAGGAATTAATTAAAAAATAATTCATTTTAAAAAAAATCGTATACTTTTAAAAAACAGTTGCCAAACATGTGTATTCTTATTTTAAGGAGCCTTTATTTAAAGTATTTAAATGAAAATAAATTTTTTAAAAACATTTTTCTCCTCACTCATTCCAAATCGGCCCTTTTAAACTTAAAAAGAAATTTCTAATTATATTGACACAACTTGAATTTAGCATCTTGGACTTTCATACATCCATAAATATATAGATATTTGTAAAGAATTTATTATTGTAGTGTGCAAAATTTGAACAATTTTGAACTGCTTAGTTTGAAGACAACAACAATGTCAAAACCAAGGTAACAATATATTCTCCCTTTATTATCCATTAATACCGACATCTGAATTATTCTTGCACACAATCTTCATGTTACAGAAAGACTCGAAAACAAGAAGAACATCGTTGCAGGTAGTTGAACCATTGTCAACATCTTTAGGTTATGTGTTGTAACCACCAGAGCTTCATCGTTGACCATTGCGTCGGTATATAAAGAAAAACGAATGTCAGATGAATAAAAAGAGAGAATAAGAAAACGAGAGAGCAAGGCATTCGTTCTGTGATAACTTTGAAGAAGTAATAAAATAGACCCTCTCGATTTGCACAGTAGACGTAGGCCTTTGGTCGAACTACTTAAACTCCTCTGTCTTTCTTTCTAACTCTACGATCGTTTAGCATTTACTAAAGTATTGTTTACACGATCGTGTAGTTCCTATCGCATCGTGTACTCGATTGTTTAGGTCCGCGTCCAATCGTCTATACGATCATTTAGCTCTTCTGATGTCGTCTATACGATCGTTTAACTCTTTTGATGTCGTCTACACGATCATTTAGCTCCAGTCAACCGTCATCTACACAATCGTCTAGTGCTTCATCCTATCGTTTACATAATTGTACTTTCGTTTAGTTCTTGGAGCTTCGTCTATACAATTGAGCTACCATTTGGTAAACGACAGAAAAATTTCAAGCCTCAGCATACTACCTCCCTTGACTCTTGAATCTTTTTTTTTTTTTTTTTTTACCATTAAAGCTGAGTAATTTTTGATTGTGAACGTGAACATCATAATCATCTAGGACAACAAGTGGTATCAGAGTGCAGTGAACAGTTCAAGACAGATCCAATATTTGAATTCTTTCATACTTTGAATCAAATTAGTAGATCTTGAAGATCAAGACTGGCAACTACTAGAATATGAAATTGAGAAGTTCGATTGTAAAGCATACTTTGAACTATGAAAAGCGAAGATTAAAGCAACCTTGGGAGAGTAGAAGGCTCTACTGGCCATTACAGACCCTGCAAAGTACCCTGAAACACTCACTGAGGCAGAGAAAGAAACAATTGAAGTAAATACGTATGGAACCATTGTCTTAAATGTCACAGACAGTGTTTTGAGGCAGACTATAAACCAGCCTACTACCTATGCCATCTAGAACAAACCGAATGGGATATATCTCAACAAAGACTTGTCTAACAAATCTTTCTTAAGGGAAATATTCTTCACCTATGACACAACCTCTCCAAGACTACTCCCTTAGCCTAGGAAAGGACATGACTGCAGTAGTTATAAACCCTTTTATAACACTTACTGTTGACTAACTCTAGCGGAAATAATCTGATACCAATATGTAATCTTAAACACAGTGGCTTCCTCTATGGCCAAAATAAATATTAACTATTAAACAAAAACATTTACAGAAATTACATTACAAGTCTCATAAGTCCCGACGCCCAAACTTAGTCCCTACATGAACAACTATAACATGTGTACAACTATTTACAGTAACCACCTAGCTGATGGGTTACAATAATTCTTGTCTTTTAGTGGCAGAGCAGGTGTAGAGCTACCTTCTGAGGATTTGACTGCTACCTGGGGGAAAGAAAAATATTTAAAAATGGGGTGGGCTTGCTACCCCAGTGATTGACTTAAAAAAGAAAACTTGTTTTCATGCATAAGTCTCAATAAAGAGATCATACTGAAATTATAAATCTTTACAATAACCTTGTACTGAAATATAAATATTTTCCAAGTATAAAACATGTAAAGTTGTTTTATTCATAAAACATTAAACTGTTACTTAGTCGAGAATAACCCTGTTGTGGTTAAATCCCAATGTCAACTGCTTAGTCAAGAAATAACCCTTTTGCTCAATCTTTGACTTTAACTACCTACGTGCACGTGGTTATAAGTACTGTCATACCTTATGTACTACTGCTCAGATACCTTCTCAATATCCCTCAGTATCGAGCTGCTCGGATACCTTCTCAATGTCCCTCAGTATCAAGCTTAAAGTAATACTAATCATACTATGACTTTCTCTTTAAAGCATGTAACGCAAAATGCATAGAAAATATGTCTTTAAAGGCTCTAATGCATTCTTTGTGTATTTAAACACATAAATAGTTTTTCAGTAAACTTTCACACATGCGTTTGAAAACATAACTCATAGTTTGCTTGGAAAACTACTTTGTAAAACTAGCTAGCTAGCATGAGAATAATCTTTCTTAAACATGGTTTCTTTAAAACATTGTAAATATTTAGTCACCACAACTTTTAGGACTACTCCTCAAAAGTTGATATGCTTCTAACACTTGTGTCAATCCTGTAGACACAAAAGCATATATTTAGCTACTAGCATTGGTCTCCCTTTTGAGATTAACTATGAAATAAGCCTTGCATTTAGCCTTCACCTAGAAGACCTTCACTCAAACGCATACCTTGCTGTAGGTCTAGTACTTAGAAATTTCCTTGAGACTTTGGCTCTTGCTATGCGTCCAAACACATCTCACAAACGCATCCTCACCTGTGCAACCAACACTTGCTCTAAGTGTTCCTTCAGCTACACATGGTCATCCACAAAGGCTTCTATGCATCCTAGCCTTCACCACAAGCCTTCCTTAGTCCACACAGTAGGTCCAACGCATAGGAATGCTCAGCCCTTAGTCTGTTCGAGCACCTACTTTGAGTTGCCAACCTACTCAACCCAAGTAGCTACTTGCTTGTTCATAAAATTCAGATTCGTCTTACTATATTAATAACTAGAATTCTAGAGCTCATCTCTAGAAATTTCATTCTACAAACTTGTTTAGAATCGTCTTAGGAAGCTTACCTTAAAATTTCAGCTTCAAACTTTGTGTTTCGTCCTGGAGCCTCAATTCTTCATCAACGGCCCGGATTCACACGTGAACTGAACCTTTGGTCACTTTTTTCCTTCTGTGGCCTTATTCTGATGAGACCTTTTTCTGACAGCGTCATCTCTGAAACTAGACTCTCAGAGCTTTCCAACAACACCAAGATCTTTCAATTTGCATGGAGGAATTGTTCAAACTGAGCTTTTGAAGTTCAACCTCTCTTTTATATTGCTTCCCACCATTTACCATTAAAGCCTAGCATGACACCTCCAGATTAAATGGAGTTAAATTCGGTGCTTAGGATAGCTGTTGCCTCTTAATCGGTGGTTAAGATTGATGACTTCATCCACTATCAACGCATGCTTCAACTAGGTTCAACGCACACCATAGTTCTTCACGCAAACCTTTTCCAACATATGTGATGTATGCCTTGGCCTCCTCTCGGCCTCAAGCCTCGATGAAACTTCAGCTTTTTCAACTTTACAAAGCTGACCCATGCAAGCTCTACTCATTGCATAACAAGCTTGACCAACACACAGCCAGCCTTACTCCAGCACACAGCTCTAATGCACACTGAGTAGCACTCAACGCCTATCCTTGTCCGCTCGCATGCAAGCCTCAATCGTTTAGCTCAGCGCCTATCACATAGCTATTATTGTCGCTCATTGTGTATCTCTCGCTGTCGCTCATTGTGTAGCATTGACTCCATCATCTAATGCATCTCGCCCATCGTCTAGCGCTCATGCCTATCATGTAGCACCATCGCCTAGCGCATCGCCTAGTGCTTATGCTCATCGTGTAGTGCTTACGCCTATTGTGTAGTGCCACCGCCCATCGTTTAGCACTATCGTCTAGCGCATCACTTAGCGCATCATTTAGCTCATCGTTTAGTGCCACAAGTAGCTACACAATCGTCTGCATGCGCATCACTTCAACGCCCAGTGCCCACGCTCGCACACACCTAATTTTACCACATGTATGCTAAACTCCAAAACTTGGTTGCTGCATGCCTTGTCCAATGCATGACTTTTCTTCACTCGGCCATACTTGGCTTCCTTAAATGCTCAATTAACCTCTCAAATGAGTAAGGCCAATGCCCTTGACTCAACTCTAATGCCTAGCACAAGGCCAACACATGGGTAAATACTTAGCCAATTTTCTAGCTTCCATTGCATGGGTTACACTTAGCCCATTTTCTAGCTTCACCCAAGAGTCAAGCTTTCAAACTTAAACATTTCTTCTAGCTCTTTACCCTTTTTCCTACAATTAAACATTAATTCTCATATTAACCTACTCACCATACAGGTCTCAGTAGGGAACATACATAAGTAGAGAAATTAAGGTTCAGGGTTTACATTTACCTCCCCCCTTAAGAAAATTTCATCCTCAAAATTCTGCTATAAGTCCGTCAATTAATTATTTTTCATTTGTTCCTCAACTTTCCATGTAGCTGAATGATCTCAAAACGAGATTCCATGAAGGGTTTTAGATCGCTCCGATTTCACAGTGATCGGAATATAAACGATATACATTCTATACTAACAGTTATGCATATTAAACTCAACAACAACATGCTCAGAATACGAAAAAACATAGAGAAAAGGATTCATACCAGAGGAAGACGATCTACATTTGTGTGAACCCACAGTAGTAGAAAACTCCACCGATCTACCAGCACCCGACGAGTCTCTCATCTGTTACTGCACGATCTGAACGTACACGAATAAGCCTTCGGGGACAACACCACCATAAGGGAAACCCAGGTATCCTTGGCGTCAAAAACCCAGAGAGTGGGTTCTGATGAGTTTGGTAGAAGACGGAGGAGAGGATTTCATGCAGACGATAAGCGTGGACAAGAAGAACTCTGCTATCGTATAGCGGGGACGCTTATCGTATAGTAAAACTACACGATCGTAGGAAAAACTGGACGATTGTTTAAACGAAAGAGAATCTATCATATAGGCTCTCGATGATCACTCTTTCACGGTTTCTTTTGGGGCACGGGATATCGAATACATGACTGAATATTATCAAAATGAAAAACGATTTTCAATCTTTAACCCACAAATTACATTAACCTTTATGGCCCCACATTCCCACGTTCATACGTGAATTAGTTGGTTAATTAATAAATAATTAATCAATTAATTTAGTTAATAAATATAATCATATTATATTTATATCCTATAGTTTGATATCATATATCTACTATAATATTTTTCCTCTACTTGATATAAATCATATTTATATCTAATTTCCTCCAAAATAATGTATCTCATACATTTAGCCAATTATATCATATATAATTAACCAATCAAATTATATCATACATAATTGAACTCCCTCTTGTCAATTTGAACATTTCAAATTAACCAAAACACTGGTTCTCGACTTTATCCAAGCTACCCAGGTGACCTTATGAACCTGTGGCTCGAAGCTCCAACGGTACGTGAATGGCTGACTAAACTCTTTAGCCACGAGATTCACCATCCGTTAACTGTCAATGATTCCACTAAAGACCAACAGTTGAACTCTTCTTACCACAGATATATTTCTGTGTCCATTGGATATAACCAATCATGAGTACGATGACCCTTCACAGATGCTCGTAAGTACAGCTGGGCCAATTTACCATTTTGCCCCTGTAGTTACATCTCACTCCTTAAGTACCACTGATTCCTCTAATGAACAATAACAACATAGTCCAACTATGTGTGAACACCTCTCGGGCCAGGAGAAAGTGTGTGCCACCACATCATTCAAGCCCCGAAATCAGCCCTTAAGGGAGCCATCTATCTACTTACCCCTGCCTCGGGGAAGAAGTGAATTTCATCTTATGTAGTTGAGTTCCCAGCTCCTAAATCAAACGTATCCCCAAAATGGTAGGTTTGAATCGGCCACTTGGTCACTCACACCCATAAAAATCAAAGGACCGCCCTTAATGGCAAGAGTTCTCAACTCACTCAGGATTGAGGTCATGTTACCTATGGTCATCCTAGTGAAGTGAAGTCTATGTCATGAACAGTGTTATATAATGAGACATTAACACTTCGTGGTTAGGTCTTATACAAACTCTTTGTATAGGACGCCCCCGCTCGCATGTCCCCAATACGAATAATTAGGATCAAATCATCTATGGCAAGTCACAAAACTTGTGACCATTCCACAAAGCGGAACACGTCCGTAGCATTACCAGGATAAGGTTTCTCTCCTATATCCATATACTATAGACCATTTTGGTTATCACCCAAGACATGATCCACTTGTATGTCACCACATACATGCTTGAGTCACATACAAATAACTAAGGATTTTATGTTTATTGGTTTTTGGTAAAGCAACTAAAACAAGTAAATGAGCAAAACAACAAGATGTGAAGTAAATATCATATATTAACAATTACAGGTGTTCGTATATACTATTTACAAACTACAGGACACGAGACTTTAGGGCATCAACCCTAACAATCTCCCACTTGTCCTAAAGCGAAGTGGGGTGTACAAAAAAAATTTAGTACAAAACAATAAACTAGGGCACATAAAAGCCCAATACAATAAAATCTCCCACTTGCCCTAGTTCAACCGCGGGCAATCCTGTAGACCCATGCTCCGTAGGTGACCCTCAAACACTGTAGCCGTGAGAGCCTTCATAAACAGGTCAGCAACATTATGCTTCGAAGCAATCTACGTGACTATCACGTCCCCTCGATGCATTGTCTCGCGGATCAGATGATACTATCGCTCTATACGTTTTTCGCGCCGGTGACTCCTTGGCTCCTTGGAGTTCGCCACTACCCCACTATTATCACAATAGAGGGTAATGGGTCTAGACATATCTGGAACAACTTTCAGGTCAGTCAAGAACTTCCTGAGCTAGATGACCTTCTTAGCAGCTTTGCAAGCCGTTACGTACTCCGCCTCCATAGTGGAGTCGGNCAGGTCAGTCAAGAACTTCCTGAGCTAGATGACCTTCTTAGCAGCTTTGCAAGCCGTTACGTACTCCGCCTCCATAGTGGAGTCGGCGATGTACCCCTGCTTAGTGTTTCGCCACACTACAGCTCCTCCGTTAAGAGTGAAGACTGACCCTGATGTGGACTTCCGATAGTCCTTTGATAACGGGTAGAAATGCACGTTATTACATTGCTAAGTTATTAAGCAATGAAGGTTTGCGTTGATAAAATATATAAAACTGCATCCAAAAAGCATTAAGTATGTAATATTGCGGTCACATGCGTTCATTGCATAAAAACAGTCAACTTTTGTATTTTTTTTTGCAGAATATGCGTTGATGCAAAGCGTAAAATGTGATCACAAGAAATCAACGGTCGAGCGCAGTGTTACCACAAAGGCTTTGTGGTGATTTGTGCTCGCAAATATCTACTCAAGAAGGATTGCCGCATAGAGCCACCGTAACTTAGTGGGCACATTTGGGTGAAAAGCATAATTAATCACGATGGGACAGAAAGCTGATGACGGTCGAGTCCGAATTAAGTTGAAAAGCTGCTAACGGTCTACTGTAGCAAGTACACTCAGCTTTTCGATGACAAATATTCGGCTCATCAGACAGAGAATTAAAGCCATCCCATTAGTGCAATCATAAGAGAGAAGACGCCTTTCACCCCGAAACTCTATAAATACCGAAGGTAACCTTCAATAAAGAAGTTCAGATAATTAGAGATTTTTCCCTTAGATAGAATAGCCTTGTTCTTAGTTTTTCTTTTATTTAAGGTGGAAGCGAGAGAACTGAGATTGTGCCGATAGATCGTTCCGGTGAACGTAGAAGAGTGTCGGAAGCGTCGAGATCAAAGAGAGGGCTAGCTCTTGCGGAAGCAGGAATATCTTTTGAACAAAATAGAGTTGACAGTGTAAAAGCCTTGGGAAGTAAGGGATTGCTACCAGGCTCTCTATCCTTATCTTCCATTGTCATTTTGTACTTAAACTCATCTATAGAAATAGAATTTGCCTCTTTATATCTATTGACTCTCTATTTAGTACACATGAGTAGCTAAGTCTGTCGAATGGGTTGAGAAGCACTTAGCTAGTATAACTGGGATCTTCATTCTATGCGATTAACTTGTATTATGAATCTCGCTTTACAATTTCGCACTGGTATTTTTTTGTTTGGTTTGATGAATGGCAAACCCCGACACCATTAACTATTTTTTGTATGATCATATTCTCAAATGTATAAACTTTTTTTTTTTAGAAATGAATGAATATTTCTACTTTCATCGTCTGCTATTTTTTCTTTCTTTGTTCATCACTATCTCATTTATGGGATTGCATGAGTATGAATGAACTAGTAAATCCATATGCATGAGACTTAATTAGACAACCACATTATACAATAAACTTTTTTTTATCAATGGAATATTATATCGATAGATCGACAATCATAGCATGAATATGATTATAACAAAAATTTAAAAATTCAACGTTCGGACTGATCAAACAATATAAAATTGATAAAAGTATCGGTATCTTAATCACTATCAACTTCAACATGTAATCGGTAGATCAGTAAGACGAAGAAAGGATGTTATAAAATGTTAAAGCGACTGAAATCGATACCGAAAATTCCATTAGTAAATCGGTATCTCCTTATTTTAAAGGGAAAATGATGGAAATTAAGACATAAATATGCATACCTAATATGCGGATCCCACTGTAGATTCAAACACAATTGGACTGAGAATCTTTCCAAGCTCAATCAGATTACAGGATTTCATTACGGATGGTACAATGAACCCCACTTTTAATTATGATTATGAATGGATTTGTAAACAAGAGTTAAAGTAATCTGATGGCACCTACAAACTGAATTGAGATTGATTTATACTCATTCCCTCGATGTAAACGTGACCTTATTTAATAAAAAGCCATATACATATATTTATAACGTTGTTATTTGAGGGGGGACGTGCCACTAGTCCCTTAGTAGATCCACCTAAAATTGCATAAAAATAACTGCAATCTAAAATGCATCCAAATATTACTCATTTTTATCGAAGGAGCAAAAAAGAAAATAGTGGTAGTACCTATTCTATTATTGTTTTTTTTTTTTTTTTTTTTTTTTTTTTTTTTTTTTTTTTTTTTTTTTTAAGAATTAGTAACTAAAAGAGTAGAGTGATTCGAACTTTACTGATCTTTGAACAGAGGCTTTATTTTTATTTTCTAAAGCTAGTTTAGCAATGCTTCAAACCATAACACCATTTCTTTTGTCTTTCTTCTTTTTCTTTAGAGCACACTGCTGCTTGAAGACGATTTCTTGTTTACATATCCTATAATTTCAAATCCACGTGTAGATATACTAAAATTGTAACAAAGTAAAAAGAAAGACTATCAAAATTTACTTGAACTTGACCAATTATGTAAACTTTTGCCTACAACTTTAAATTTCTCGTACGACCAACGCCATTTTTTTTCTTATAAATATGTTACAATCTTTGATCTTAATTTAGTTAAAAAGAGAGAGAGATACTATATCTACATTGTTGTTGAAATTTGTAAATTTTGGAACTCTGTTACTTTTATACATTAATTGAAGTTAATTTTGGGCAAAGCTAGATTCCTAGTTGAAATTTTAGTTGGTTCTAAATTTATGTGTAAGTTTAGTGAAAGTTAAATATGGGGGTAAAATTTGCAACATTGAGTACAAATTGATAGAAAAATTGCCAATTTCAAGGGTAAATGTTGATTTTATCTCCAATTATCATCATCATCAGTAGTATTATTTATAAGTTAATATGGAGTTCATATCAAAACTAATTGGTAATGGGAGGAATAGCTCATTTATCTTATAAGAAGTGTGAGGTCCCCCTTGATGTGGGATTATAACGACATGATTATTACATAGCAAGGTTTGCCCGCTACGACGTGCATACCTAAACTTTTCTATCAGGAGATGAGTTTTAGCCAAAATTTTTAAAAGAAAACATCAAAACTTCTATTAGATAACTAAAACTTTACGAAAATTTCTTTTACAATACACCAGGATCCATAAAAACAAGACATTAGCGTAGTGGAACAAAATGCATGTATATGACCAAAACAGTTATGAGTTTAATGGTTGGCCCCTTGAGTGATGTCCAATCATGCCATCTACGATATGTCATTACCTACAAAGTCTATGAAATAGAATGAGTATACAATATATTCAGTAAGTAGCTCTCACCTAAGGCAGTGCCCCAAATGCACAATCACATGAACCATGTCATAAAAACATATGATTGAGACTCAAAACATGAAACTTATCATAACATAAGATAATCAATTATGCTTTCATCACAAGTTCCACTACCTTGATAGGAAGATGTGGACTTAAACGAAACTAACTCATCTGATGATTAGTATTGGCATGCAGTAGAGCTAGAGTCGCATCCAACATCGACCATTAATATAAACGTAAGATGGAACTAGAAAGAGATGCAACCATACATGCCCTACAAGCCCCTAGAATAAACATAACATAAAATTAGGTCTAGAGGGATGCAACCATACATACCCTACTAGCCACAGAGGCATAGCCTACACCTAAAATAACTTGATTTTGTTATTATCGTGAACATTTATAATGCATGGGGTCCTTTATAAAGAAAAGTGTTCTAATCATGTAATGCAACATAGCAATAATAACATAATAATGCGAACGTATCAAAGGCACACTACCATAAAACATTTAAAGAGAGTGTGAGATAAGCCACTTACCTTGATTGTGATCCTATTTATTCCTAATTATTACCTATGGTTTGATCCTATAAACTCCAATACTCCATAAAGGACACTTATGATTAAAACTAGTTTTTAAGACTATTGTATTAACAAAATTAATGAGCTTGCTTATTTATAGACATGATTATTAAGTCTCGAGAGTATTAGTATAAATACGATTAATTCTTTAATGATGTTGGTGATGATAATATTAGTAGTTGTAGTAGTAGTAACGACATCAACATCAACAAGACTTGCTTATTTACATATAAGAAGGAGAAGAAGGAGAAGGAGAAGGAGAAGGAAAAGGAGAAGAATGATAATAGAATGATGTTGATGATAATAATAATATAATAATAATTATTATTATCATTATTATTATTATATTAAAAATAATGATGACGACGACAGTAATAACAGTAGCAGAATAATAATAATAGTAGTAGTAGCAGTAGTAGTAGTAGCAGCAGTAGTAGTAGCAGTAGTAGTAATAATAATAGTAAAATGTTCCAAAAGTGTTTTGTACTTTTGAAATTTTTTGCTATAAAATGTAAATATTTTTAAATATTTTTTATATTTAAAAAGATCCCATATAATTATAATATTAAAAAAATACGATGATGATGGTAATAAACTATAATAATAATAATAATAATAATAATAATAATAATAATAATAATAATAATATATTATTATTATTATTATTATTATTATTATTAGATGAAGAAGAACAATAATAAAGCAATCGTAGTAATGATATGATATTATTAATAATAATAGTAGAAGAATGATAAAGATGATGATGATGATGATGATAATAATAATAATAATAATAATATATTATATATTATTATTATTATATTATTATTATTATTGAAGAAGAAGAACAACAATAATAAAAGCAATCGTAGTAATGAATGATATTGAATAATATGAATAATAATAGTAGTAGAATGATGATGATGTTGATGATAATGATGAAGATAATAATAATAATAATAATAATAATAATAATAATAATAATAATAATAATAATAATAACATTGGTAATAACAATGAACATTGATATTATCGATCGTAGAAATGTGAATTAAATAGTTATAGTTTTTTTTCACTCAATTACGATATTTTCTTCCTCTCTCTCCCTCCCACTAACCGACTTATTACACACATTTTTTTTTTTTAAATTTCAGTCTTCCTATATATTTTATTTTATTTAGTTTACTTTTAAAAAATTATTTCATATAGTAAAACTATTGAAAAAATATTTATAAAATATAATAAAATTTTAGAATTATCAATGATAGAGACTAATAGATCTTAATAGACTTCTATCAATGATATTGATAGACATTAATAGAAGTCTATTAGTGTATGTCACATCTATCATTGATAGTTCTAAAATTTTGCTATATCTTGTAAATATTTTGATTTATTTTTATATATTTAAAAATAACCATTTATTTTATTTATTATTCTTATTTTAAACCTTCTAGATATTACTTCATTTTTAATAGTTTTATTTATTATTTTTTCTAGATTTTTCTCCTTAAAATCATTTCATATAATCTTTATTTTATTTTTCATTTTCTTCTTCAAAATATTATTATATTATCATTATTTTATTTCTTATAAGTTACTTATATAATGACCAATAAGATTTATGGACCAAATTTTAAATTTAATGTCTTAAATTTAGAGCTTGTTCACTAACAACTAAATTCTATGAAGCATAGACACAGATACATGATACGGATAGGATAGGATAAGATATAACGATACTTTACTTTCTAAAAAATTAAGCTACTGATACGTTGAAGATACATTTTTTTCTTTTAAAAAAATCTCGAACATTGGTAAATTCAACATAAAGATACTAAATGTAATCCACTAAATCCACGAAAAATCATCAAATGTCAACTTATGACAATAGTCAAAATATGATACAAACACTGATAGACAATTCAAAAAACAATGTTCAAGATATTTGAAGTACAATAGTCAATAGAATTGAATAGAAAAGGGGCTCATATTAATCAGAGAAGAAGAAGATTAGATGAAGAAATATGAAGGTAACCGAAGAACTTCTTCATTGAATTGTTAAAGATGTTGAAGTAGGTTATATTTTGCAGGATTTTGTTGGAACTCAAACGTGTAGATGGAGATTAGATGATCCTAGGATTTTGTCTTTTATGATGATCATTATTATTAGTATTATACTTTTGTGATGGGGAAGTGAGCTTTTTAAATAGGCTACCTGGTTCGGGAGAGATTAGATGAATTGCTTACTTTTTCTTTAAAAAAATGTAAGTGTAAAATCAGATATGCTAAATCGCGTGTCAGTTACATATCTAGGAAGTATTTAGGAGTATCAATATCTGATAAGTATCTAATACGGATTCTTTGTTCTCACATGAAGTATCTGTGCTTCATAAACTAAATTTAATGTTGAACCTTAATTAACATTCAACATTTAATTTCTTATAATGTTTATGTACAAATTTGGGATGTTACGAGAATACTCAACATGTCCCCTCAAGATGGTGCCTATTTTGAGTTCATCATTCTTGATTGGATCACATTGTTTTTTATTGGACCAAATATCCATTTGGATTTTATGGGCGGTTCCATCTTTTAGCAATGTTCTAGATTTGAGGTTTGTATCCATCTTCTTCATACCTTGAAAAATAGAAAGAGAGAGAAGAGATATTAAAAGCTTATTTTCATTCTGTTTTTGTTTTATTTTATATCTTGTGAACTTTTGTTTATGCTTTAGATCTACTACTTGGTTAGTTTTCTGTTTTCTTTTATTTCTTCAATTTATCTCCTTCACCTCTAATTATTTTATTTTATTTTAAAAAACAAGACCCATTGAAGAGGAGGAAGAGGGCTTCTCATTTGTGCTCCTAAAAAAGAACAAACCAACGAGAAGAAGAAGCTAAAGAAGATGAAAAGAAGTTTGAAGTTAGAGAGAAAAATGACAAAGAGATGGTTAAAAAAAAAAAAACACAGAGAAATGACTTAATTGAAGTTTTTTCAAAAAAAGGTTTATGTATATATAACTTTAATTCTTTATCAATATTATCATTATATTTGTGTAGTGTGTGAGGGTGTTCATTGCCGCCCATTGTTTTCCACTTTTAAATTTTTTATTTTTCAGTGGCGGGGAGCCATTGATGCAAGTATTTGTTCTTTATTATAATTATTATTCAGTTAAGTCTATTTTTTTTTTTTTTTTTTTAACATTTCATATTATCTATTTGGCATTTTTCTTTATTTTTCTTTATCATTTTTATTTTAAATGTTGTATTTATTTCTTGGGACAGTTACAAATATAGATATTAGACCCAAAGTATTTGCAGATATAACCTAATATAAAAAAATTACAAATATGGCCAAATTTAAATAGTCTAGACCATATTATTGGTAGAAGTCTATCAATGAAAGACGGTAAGAGTCTATCAATGACAAAAGTCTATCGCTAATAGACTTGGGAGTCTATCAACGATAGAAGTTTATTGCTGATAGACTTGATTATATTTGCAATTTTTTTTTTAAATGATGTTATACACTTTATTATTATTCCTAAAAATGCTACCAATTGCAACTACTCGTATTTCTTTTACATTCCAAACATTTTTACTTTGTTATTATTTCAATGCTTTTATTTTATGTTATAAATTTTATTATACTAATATTCTTAACTTTTATTTGCAGGTAAAGAAAGACCTTGAATCTAGAAATATTTGGGAATCTAATTTTTAAAATTCTTGAGGTGAGAAAACGATGCTTTGAAAGAGTCTTAAATAGATTCCAATATATTTTCATTAAATCTTAAATATGTTCTCTTATATTTGTTTAATTTATTAGTATGCTTCTTAAATTATATTTTTGCTTATATTAATATTCACATTAAATTTATTTTGATTTCTAATTAACATTTTCTCTATCTTTTTAAATTTCTTTTTTCAAACATTTTAAAGATTTCTTAAAAATTCTACTTTTTTGGTATATTTTTACATCTAAAAACTAATTATTATTTCATAAAAAATATCAATAATTTTTCCTAATGATTTGATACGTTTTTTAATACCATTTTCTTTTATAAAACAAATCTTCCAATAGAATTTAGAAATATTTGGGAGTTTAATTTTTTTTAGTATTGTTAAGATGATGGGTTATAATCTTTGAGAGTCCAAAATTTAAACACAAGATAAAATGAGTTAAAACAATATTTTTTTAAAAAAAAACATTAATTTCTTGAGAGGTTATCTATGGATTTGAGAAATATATTTTCTCACATTCTTAAGAATGAAGAATTTTTCATAAATTTTAATATGATCTGGGTGATAGAGTTATTTTTTCTTTTTTTTAGTCAACATGAGTGTAGTTCAACTTGCATAGTGTTTATATTATTTACTTTAAAGTTAGAAGTTCAATTCGCGTGACAAACCTTTATTTCTTTTTTTTTTTTTTCAATTTTGAATTGAATTGAATTTTCTTTCTGTGTTTGGAGAATTATACAAAAAAAAAAAGAAAAATAGATGCAATCTGTCCACAAATCAGATGGATCTTTTGAGCCCTACAAAACGTCATTTGTCTAGTTTGTCTGCCTCTCATATCTTTAATAAGTCCACGACGAATTTATTTATTGTGTGTTGATGAGATAATATTTTCAATGGGTGTACACCAAATTTATTGTCAATTATTAATACTTTTTCCTTTTGGCATTAGTTATATTGACCATACTGGATTCCTGACGTTTTTAATGGCTTCAAAATATATTTTAATCATATATAAAAATCAGTTTTTTTAAAAAAAATGTGGCGTGGAATCGAATATCAGAATTTGAGATTATTAGTACGAGTTCATGTCAATTGAAAGTTGCGCTCATATTTGGCATACGTGAGAAAAATCAGTTGAAATATTTTTCTTTAAAGAGCTAGCTTATATATAGGTTGTGCAATTTTGAACATATAGCCAAGAGCTTATAGCTTGAACCTTGAAGAAGATGTCAACAATGTCTAACCCAACAAGGTAAAAATATCTTTATTTTCTCCCTTAATGTCCCTTAGAAACATCTGGATTTTTGCACACAATATCTTCACAAGCTCTCGACTCTTTTACAAAATTTCTCACGTAGGAGGCTGCATGGGAAGGTGAGTCTCATAACCGGAGCTGCCAAAGGCATCGGTGAGGAGACGGCGAGGCTATTTGCTGCCAATGGTGCTTTTGTTGTTGTAGCCGACATCGACGATGAACTAGGGAAGATAGTGGTTGCGTCCATCGGTGTTGAGCAGGCCAGCTTTCATCATTGTGATGTGAGAGACGAGAAGCAAGTTGAAGAAACGGTGAACTATACCGTCGGAAAATACGGCCGCCTCGATGTTCTTGTCAGCAATGCTGGCATTGTGGGCACTCCTTCTTCAATTCTAGAGCTCAACATGTCTAACTTCGACAATGTAATTTCGACTAACGTTCGGGGAGTAAGTTATACTAAGACACTCAACTCAAAAGCTTAACTCTCCATTTGACAACGATTTTATTTAAAGTCTTATGTTTATGAAATTTATGCTTGTTTCTTTATAATTTTTTTTCTATCGATTAATTTCACATTTCTTAAAAAAAGATTTGAATTGTCCATCAAATTCTAAAAAGAGAGAATTAAATCTTGATTTTTGAAAACAGTCTTTTTTTTTTAAAAAAAATATATATATATATACGTATTTGAAGTCAATAGGTGCATCGGATTATAGTTTTGAAAACATGGTTAGAAAGTGAATACCAAAACAAAGAAACTTATAAGTGAAATAGTGGTTATATGCTTATTTTTCATTAAAAAAAAAAAACAAACGCTATCATGTGGGCCTTATATATTGAAAAGTTATGTCATGTGTTCTAAATTTTTCTTAAAAGTTCTGTGTTTTAAATTTTTCGTAACTTATATTCTTAAAATGAAAGGTGGTTGCGACCATCAAACATGTTGGACAAGCAATGGTTAAGCAAAATATACGGGGCTCAATCATCTGCATGGCGAGCACAACGGCTTTAATTGCCATGAACATATCATCAATGGCATACATAAGCTCAAAGCATGCTTTATTGGGGGTGGTGCGGTCGAGCTGTGGGGAGCTCGGGGAATACGGCATTAGGGTGAATTGTGTGTCACCACACGCGGTAGCGACAGGGATGATTAGCCAATGTTTGAATATGGAATGGAGTGAGATTGAAGAGATGGTTTGTTCATCGGCAAGCTTGAAGGGTGTGGTGTTGAAGACTAACCATATAGCTGAGGCTGCTTTGTTTCTTGCATCTGATGAATCAATTTATATTACTGGACACAACCTGGTCGTTGATGGAGGCTTCACCGCGGTCAAATCATTAATGTGATGTCTCTCTTATAATTTATTGTGTGATTTTATGATATTGTATTCCCATTAATACTTAAATGTTTGAATAACATTGAGATTAGCATGTTTAAGTTGTTCCTTTTAGTACAATACTTGTGAAAATAGGAGATCCAATTTCTGACCTTTAGAGAGCAATATCATGTTAATTATCGTTAAACTAAGCTCATTTTAACATGTTTTAGTTCAAATTAAAACTCAGGGAGGAGAAAGATTACAATAAGTTCCAATGATCAAAGATTAATTAATTAAACTCTTTAGTTAAATTAATCAACATTCATTAATTATGAAACTATTAGATAGTATGGGGTTCCATCTCAAAACAAATTGACAATGAGAGAAGTAACCCATCTATCTTATAAAGAGTGTGAGTCCCCTTGATTTTTCCAATGTGGGATTCTCAACAGAGACACTCTACTAAAGACTCATAATTGCACTCTTATGAATTAAAGAATATTCTGTGTCTATTGATATAATTATTGCAAGTAAGTCAATCCTTCACGAGTTGGATCAAATTAACGTTTTATCCCTGCAATTATCTCTTCTTCCACAAGTATCATTGATCCTCTAATGAACAATTTGTTTATGGTCCAACCATAAACTAAGTCTCTCTCGAGCAAGTAAGAGAGTGGGGCCAAGACCTGGAGTCATCACTTGAAGGAACAACTCATCTACTTATCCTAAAAGCGTGAAAGAGAGAATTGCATCTTATGTAGCTATGTTCCCAACTCCTCACTCGGTCTCATCCCAAAATGGTAGACATCTTGAATCGACGACTTAGGCTCTCATCCTTACAAATCAAATGACGATCTCTGATAGGCAAGAGTCTATAACTCACTCATGATTGAGATCGAGTTACATATGGTCATAGTTTGAAATATTAATCTCTTAATTTAACGGTGTTTCAAAGAGAAGTTAGGTGCGAGGTTAAATATTTCATAGTCCAGTTTTATACAAACTCATTGTATAGGATACCTCATTTGCATGTCTCTGATGAGATTTGAATCCCGGCGGAAGGGTGCGATCACATTCTTTGATTTCTTGAAAAAATAAAAAATATAAAAATAAAGAGAAGGTTAAGAAATATACTTTTGCTGATCCATAAATACAACAAAAAAACTTCTCCTTGAACCAATAGTCTTCTTCTTCTAGTCTTCTTATTCCACGAGATCTTCCATGTCCATGACTCTGGTAAGGATCTGACTTGTGGGAACCACTTCTTGAAAAAAATGAAGGGAATAGAGAAGAAGAATTTTCTTAGAAATATTCTCAGAAATTGGGAGAGTGTAGTCACCTATTTTGTCCAATTTAATTTGGGTACTTATTTATGTTGGTCACATCACCTACATTTTTATTTGCCCTTTTTCTTTAGTTCATTTATTTTTATCATTTTTCCTTTTGTCTTTTCTTAGAGAATTAAATGGATGAGAGAATATCAGAAATGAGGATAATTGTTGATCCAATTGAATTTTGGGTAACAAAATTAAAATCTCCTACTTTTTTTCTCCACATTTTGACCTATTTACATTTGGGAAAACAATTCAAATTCAAAATTTAGGGTAAAAAGGGTTCATACATAAATATGGCAAAGTTTTTTACTTTATAAATAGTGAGATAATGAAAAAAAAAAAGAAAAAGTTTAAGAGAGAAAACCCTAGAAAAAACTAAAATAATAGACACAGAGAAATCAAAGAAAGTTCCAAGCTCATTTGAGGTTGCACATTAGGGTGAACGTCCCAAGGATCCACACCTTCAGCCACGAATTGAGATCTCCTTCCTTCTAGCTAGTTCTTGAAGTTAAATGAGCTGAAAGAATCTTCAACTAAAGAAAAGCTTATAGAGATTTTTTATCCCTGCAAACCTTGAGAAAAATAGATAGCAAAGGTATTATGATTTTTTTTCCTTCTTTTTAATGTTATTATTTTCTATTTTATTTTTCTTTTTATACATATGTTCTATTTACTATGTTTATTTCTCTCATACTCGAGTATGTTCAATTAAAATGTTGATTGATAATAGATATCTACTGATATACTCTTGTCTTACTTCAAGTAGTTACACATTGATGTCGGATACACTCATGTTATATGAAACGAAACATATATTCTTTACTTCAATGTTATTGAAGGTGATACACTTGACATGTCATTTGTTGTTTAAAACTTGATTTGAAACCAAAAAATATATCAATTGATCAAAACTTAAATCTGAGAAAAATAACTAAACCAAAAATTAGAACATTAAAATGAAAAACAAAGATATCCTATAATCGAAAAAAAAAATCAAAACTAAAAAAGAAATCAAACAAGGATAAAATACAATACATTGTGATTTAAAATTGCAACAAAATACATACATGATGAATGTATCGGGATCATGTTAAAAAGTGAAGAAAAATTGCTGATTGAGAAAGAAGAAACAAGTTTAAAAATTGGAGATATATACATGAGAGAAGACTCAAATGTTGATATTTAGGTGTATCAATTACTATTATTATTATTATTTTAATGAGTAGATAGGTGTATCAATTAATTGATACACCTAAAATGGCCTATTCCGGTATATAACTACTACTACCAAAAGCTAAAAGTTGGAGAAAAAAATAGGGCAAAATTGTCACATACATTAAATGAAAATTAGAATCTGGACTTTTCTGCCATATCTACGAATTAAGAAACTTGTTGACACACTTGCTTTTTTATATTCTTATTTTGTCACCCACTATAATTTCCTAAAAATAAATTGGTCACCGTTTTGATCACCGTTTTCCTCAACGCGTGTTGTGGGGTGGTAACACCTTTTCATACACAAATGATTTCCGAACTCAACTCTAACTTTTGCATATTTAATTAAAATTTTTATTTTATTTTGGTGTCCAATTACATCGTAAAAAAGATTGGTGGCGACTCCTTTTTATGTTCTTTTAAAATTTACTCTTTTCGACGTGTTGGAATGTACAAACATGTAACAGAATCAATCAGAATCAATAAACACTCTAATTATACTTAATTTGAGTTCTAAAAGAATATAAAGTTGCAACTTACAAAATAAGAGGGTTTTAGAAATATTACATTTGAATTCCAAATCTAAATTGCTCTCCACGAATTTGACCTTCAAATTAGTAGTAGACCATCAAGAGTGTCTTATCTACTATTTTAAGTCTTTAATTTGAGAGGTGGAGCTCGGAAATCGAATGAATTGAGTATGGTAAAAGAAAGGGTTTGAAAGATGGAGAGCATTCTGCATAAAATCAAAATTTGCAACCTTCATCACCTTCAAATATGTGAAAGTTTAAGGTTTTTATGTATTTCATACCTGCAACCATTAAGCTTTAATGTTGAATGCTACTTCAAAAGTCACCATGAAAGTGGGATAGGTGTTATCTCTGGGATTAAGCCACCAAACCTTCCAAATTTGTGGATTATTCAACTAAATCAAATTTGATTTTCAATTTTGTTTGATTTATTTCAAAATCAATCAAATATAAAATTCAATTTCTCAAATTTAATTTGAATACTGAAAATAAATTTTATTTTTAATTAATTAAATAATCATTTAATATCAAATATTAAATTAACCAAACATCTAATTTTAAACATGAATAAGATTCATGTAATCAATATTTAAATCAAAATTTAAATATTTTAAACTCCCCAATTTCATTTAATTTTGACAAAATCAAATGTTAATTATATCGAATATAATTATCTAAAACCCTAATTGGAAATTTGAACATTTCAAATTGAAAACCCGAAATTCAATTTGAACATTTCAAATTAAAATTCAATTTGAGCACTTCAAATTGAAAACTTAATTTTGATTTTGAACATTTCCAAATCAGTCAATTCACCAATCCAAGATGTTAATGTTTTACAAGCTATTAGAAAGACCTTATGTACCTACAGATCATGAGCTCCAACGATCTGAGATTAATTGGCTAAAGTCTTTAGACCGAATTAATCAATATTCGTTAACTATCGAGACACACCACTATATTCGATAGTTGCACTCTCCTCATTGCAGATATATTTTTGTCCACTTAATTTAATGGTAATCAACTACTATAGACCCATAGTTGAACTTTCATGCACTTTAGGACAAGTTGTGTCCATGAATATAATCAATATAAACATCGATCTTTCACGAATTGTTCATAATTACAGTTGGCCGGTCACATGTCCGTTTTACCCTTGCAATTACTCTTAAATACAACTAATTCCTCTAATGAACAATTTATTTATGGTTCAACCATTAACTAAAATCCTCTCGGGCCAATGAAAGGGTGGGCTCCATATTCAATACCCGAAATCAACACTTAAGAGAACTAATAATCTCCTGACCCTATGGGGAGTGAAATTCATCTCGTGAAGTTAAGTTCTTAATTTCCCATTTAGTAAAATCCCCAAGGGTAGGTTTACTAAGTCGGCAACTTGGACCACTCTCACCATGCAAATCAAAGAACTCATCTCACATATAAGAATTAATAAATCACTCATCTCACATATAAGAATTAATAAATCACTCAGGATTAAGATTGAGTCGCTAATGATCATCCTCTGAAATATTAATCTCATCAATTAACGGATTTATAAAGAGAGATTAAAAAAATTTTGTGGTCTGGTCTTATACAAACTCTTTATATCGGATACCCCCACTCAGATGTCTCCATATATACGGTTTGGATCAAATCATTTGTAACTATTATAAAGTGGATCGTATTCATAGTGTCACTGAGATAAGACACCCAACCTTTTTTAGAATTACATAAGAATAATTTAGGGCTTGTTTGGTAGAAAATTTAAATTCTATTTTATGTTTTCAGATTCACTGAGTTTAGTAAATACCAAGTGGGTGTTTGGTAGACAACTCGGATTCTGTTTCCAAAAACTATTTTTAGGTTCTCTAATCCAAAAAGTGAAAATTTTGAAAACAACATTTTTATGTTATCATTGTTTCCAGATTTTCAATTTTAAATTTTTAAATGTATAATTATATTAGATAAAGATAAAAATATTTAGAAATACAATATGTCATGTTATAAATTAATTTTTTTTTAAATATAATAAATATTATGTAATGTATTATAAATTATATAATATTACAAAACAATGATTATATAAAAAATCTTCAACATAAATCATAATCATAAATAAAGCTTTCAAAAAGGAAAAATATTTTATTGTCAACTAAATATCAGTCGATAACTACAAACTAGTTGTATGATTTATAAATATATAGTATCAAACTCATTATTTATAAAAATTGTTTAAATTAGAACTAATTTTTGAATCTGATACCAAAAAGACATATCTGAAAACTTGAAAGACAACATTGTTTTGATTGAATCCATTATATTGTTTACAAATTTTTGTTTTTAAATTCTCTACCAAACAATCTTTAGGTATTACATGTCACACCCCCTCTCAGATTATCTTTTTAACACATAAGGAAATGTGAAGACAGTAAATATCACATTTTTGTGGTACCTACTGTCCATCTAGACCTGGTTCTCCCAACAACTCTTGAAAAATTATTTAAGCAATAAAACGATTTAATTTATTTATTCATCTGAAACCAACTACAATGTTGGTACAAATTATTTTACATACATTAAACCCAACTACAAACAATCTGAACCCTAAGATACTAAAACTTATGGAAGAAGACTAATCATGTGATATGGCAGACCTCAACTTTGTGTGCCCCCGGAAACTCTCTTCTGCTACCTAGAGAACCTAGAGAGGGGAGGGAGGGGGGAAGGAACAAAAACGGAAAGGATGGGCTGGGAAGCTAGTGAGTGGTGGGTTAATACGAAAATAGAGTTTTCTTTTCAAAACATTTATAGAAATCATTTTAAACAAATGTCAAACCAATCATAATGTTTTGAATATCCAATTACATTTCGAAACATGAGCATCAATGGGCAAAAGTTATCAAACAATAGATTGACTTATCAAATAGTAGAATGACATTACCATAAATTTTCTCAAACATATTAGGGATAAAATCCACATAAATCCTATCAAAGATTCTGAAAACCACATAAAACCTTGCACCTACTACCCTACTAGTATAAACATACTCAACGTCAAGACAACTCATCTAATGTTCACATATCGACATTCCCCCCTATACATACTCGAGGCATATTGGCATTGCTCGGATACATAATCTAGTGATTTAAAATCTATTTCCATAAACCATAGTAAAATATGAGTTTTCGATATAATCAAACCAAATCTAGAGATTCCAGATCCAACAAATCATTTTATAGAAATGATATAGAAATAGTAAATAAAATCTTACATAAAACATGTTTCTTTGCAAATCCAGAGATAAAACATTTTTATGTAAATCCAGAGTTCCAACTAGCAGAAAGCATATAAAACATATCATGCCAGATTTCCAAACCATATTTATTATAATACCATAGATAATAGAATATCAATCAAAACATGTGAAAATAAACCACTCACCTTGGATTCTTGACCAACTTCTAATGGGTGCAATCTAGGTTTTTAGCATCCAAAAGCAGTAGTAGGCATATAGACAGGTGCTTCAACTCATAGGTAGTTGGTTGTAGATGCATAGATGGTGGTGTTTACCGTATAGTTTATCAGTTAGATGCATAAACAATTATTGATTGTAGAACTTCGATCATAGTTAGCTAGTTGGACGTGTAGTGTGTTGTTGGTGATGGCCAGCCTCTTTCTTCTCTCCTCAACGACCTAAATTCTTCTCTTACTTCTTTATTTCCTCTAAGAACTTCGAAAAAGTTTCTATATTTTGTTATGAACTCTCCCTTACTCCCAGACTTAGTATTTATTGGCTCTCACAAGCTATCCTGTCATCCAACAATACCTCTTAGCTTGCCAGCTCCTACTTCAAATTTTTCTAAGTGTCCTCTTAGGGTGATTCTTCACCTCTGAGTTAACCACCTCATATACATGTGCCAACTCATACTTTTAAGTGTCCTTTTCTAAGGTTTTTTAACCTTAGAGTCCACCACCTATACCTTCCATACTTAACCAAACTTTTCCTATGCTACCACCTATATCTGTAACGTGTTCACCTCAGAATTAGCCATCTCATACTTCTAACCTCCATATATGTGTCTCCGACTGTCAACTTATATTTTACTTCTTCCAACCAAGTGAACACATAACTTTTGATACATATATTCCATGTATTGAACTCTCCTACCATGCGTTGACCACTTCCCATCTTCCTCCCTTGGTTTTTGGCTCGTTCAATGCATGATTTCTCCCTCGTCTACCCTTTTGTTTTTAAACATACATCCACATTACCATATGTACGTGTCCAAGATGACCCTTATAGGGTATGCTTCTAACACATCTTCTCCTTAAAATATGCAATCAAGACCAATTCCCTAAGGTCATGCATCCAAGATGACATTCTCTCTCTCGTGTCTAATGCTAGTGTCCAATGCAACTCCCAAAATATGTGTCCAACTCTCATACTCTTAGGGTATACGTCCAACCCTTCTTTTTCTTGTAGAAAACTTGTATCCAATGCAAACTCTTAAGGTATGCATCCATTTTCACCTTCCTTTATCTATGGTTTGGGCCCATAGTGACCTAATTCCATGCGTCTAAGTATTCTTCTTCGGGTTGCTTAGTGCAACTCTCCTCAGGTTAGATATTCCATGGGCTCAAAATTGTCTCCCATGCTTCTTAACTTACCTTTCATGCATCCCATGACGTGTTACACAAATCCTTTAAGTATTGATGAGTTGAACCGGCTCACGTGCTATCCAACACATAGCCAAAACCCCAACCCTAACCAATCTTGCGACCAATATGCCTCAACCATGCATCAAACACTAAGAATCTAGAATGATGAGTTGAATTTGTTCATGTTCCCAACAAAGTTGAGTCCTACTTTTTTCCTTCTATGCGTCCAAGAGATGAGGATTATGTTGACTCTTTAAGATGTTTTATACGTACTTCCTTAGAGTTTACATAAAATACTCAAAACCTATGGATATATGTTGAATTATTCTCAACAAGATGTGTTGTACACACTCCCTAAATAGATACTTCTCAAGGTTGATGAATTGATCATGTTCCAACGCATGCTACATAGGTAAATTCCAACTTGTATTCAACTCTTAATCAAACTCTTTTTAGATCCTTTAATATATTATTATGTTGTGTAGAAAAAAAAATCTATGTGGAATATTTTTTTAAAAAAAAACTATTAGTACAATAGAGATTGGAGCAATTTAAACTGCAAACTTCTTAATCATTAATAATTGCTATATGTAATAAGTTTTGCAATGCTGAGTAGATTTTTTGTTATATGAACAACATAAATTATGTTTTTGAGATGAATAGGAGGATCAAAAGGTGAGATATCAACAGAAGTAATCCAATATGAAATAGTTTTTAACTATGAATAATAGTAATAAGGGAGTCATTACCATGGTACTCGAATTTGATGTTAAGGTTCACAAGATCATCAACTGTTGTAACTCCGTTGTGTCAGCAAGATATAATTTGTATCAGTTAGCACTTCAGATGTAGCAACGGCAAAGTTTTGATATGCATTTCCTCCATTGTTGTTGAAGTGTTGTGGCATTCTAGTATACTCCTTATCAAACCTATGGAAACAACAAGTAACAAAATAGCCATACTTGCCATAAACTTGGTGAGTCAGCTTTGATGAATTATATTTGTAGCTCTAGCGTGGTAGACGTACTCAACCCCTTTCTTGGATAATGATTAAGTGCAGCCTCTCATATTTCCCATTTCTTAACACACAAAGAAAAAAAACTTAAAAAAAAAAAATCATTTTTTGAAAAAATAAAAAATTGCCATGTGGCAGCTTTTGATTGGATAACTCTTTAGGTCGCATAGAGATAGGTGCAGTCCAGGAAGTACCTAAGTATTTTTCCTCTACCTCTATCATTGGTCTTCTAATTATTATTGTAAATTGACAAATTTTTGTAGTTCTTTTTCTCAACGTCACTTTTTATCCCAAAATATTTTGGTACATTTTGAACTACACTTATTTTTCTGCAACTCACACGGTTGTTCAACTATAATTTTATCAAATGTAATAAACTTTTCTCCTTTTTATTTTTAAATATTTGTTGTTATTATTATTATTTTGGTGTGATAAAGTTACACAAAGATAATATGTACTCCATAATGCATCCAAAAATAATTAATCTAAGTTAGCTAGGTAGATCTTCTGAGCCACACAACATGTCACTCTCATATCTTTACAAGTCTACAATAATGCATGAAATAAGAAAAATATTTGGGTGCACCATGAGCTGCACCTATCTACACTACTACAAAATCTACCTTACTTGACACTTGTAGGTTTTAATTACTTGACGAAAACGTCAAGTAATTTGATTTCGGACAAAAAAAATGTCAAGTAAAAGGGTTAAAAAAGCGGAGATTAATGGAATATTTCAGATATTTTCACGCGAACAAATCGTGTCAAGTAATATAAGGTCTTACTTGACATGTTTCACATGTCAAAGAAACTCTTACTTGACATTTTTTTCGTGTCAAGTAAAAGGGTTAAAAAAAGTAGATATTGACGGAATATTTTGGATATTTTCACGTGAACCTTTACTTGACATGATTTTCGTGTCAAGTAATATAAGGTCTTACTTGACATGTTTCACGTCTCAAGTATAAGAAGCTCTTACTTGACATTTTATTCATATCAAGTAAAAGAGTTAAAAAAGTGGAGATTGATGAAATATTTCAGATATTTGATAGGCCTCCAATTTGGTAGGCGATCGTATAGAATTTGGTAGACGATCATATAGAAACTGGTAAGCGATCGTATAATGTTTTGTAAGCGATCGTGTAGTTCTGGGTAAGCGATCACGGGGTGTTTGTGGGCTATCGTCTAGTGTTACTCAGCGATCGTGTAGCCAAGCTCAGCGATCATATATCATTTGGTAGGCGATCGTATAGCATTTGGTAGACGTATAGAAACTGGTAAGTGATCGTGTATTGTTTTGTAAGCGATCATGTAGTTTCAGNGCGATCGTATAGCATTTGGTAGACGTATAGAAACTGGTAAGTGATCGTGTATTGTTTTGTAAGCGATCATGTAGTTTCAGGTAAGCGATCGTGGGGTGTTTGTGGGCTATCGTCTAGTGTTACTCAGCGATCGTGTAGTATTTGGTAGGCAATCGTATAACATTTGGTAGGCGATCGTATAAAAATTGATAAACAATCGTGTAATATTTTGTAAGTGATCGTGTAGTTCAAGGTAAACGATCGCGGAATGTTTGTAGGCGATTGTCTAGTGTTACTCAGCGATCATGTAGCCGAGATCAACGATCATGTAGCATTTGGTAGGCGATCGTATAGCATTTGATAGGCAATCGTATAAAAACTGGTAAGCGATCGTGTAATGTTTTGTAAGCGATCGTGTAGTTTCGGATAAGCGATCGTAAGGTGTTTGTAGGCTATCGTTTAGTGTTACTTAGCGATCGTGTACCATTTGGTAGGCGATCGTATAACATTTGGTAGGCGATCATATAGAAACTGGTAAGCAATCATGTAATGTTTTGTAAACGATCGTGCAGTTCCGAGTAAGTGATCGCAGGGTGTTTGTGGGCGATCATCTAGTGTTACTCAGTGATCGTGTAGAGACTTTATGGGATCGTATAGTATTTTGTAAACGATCATTTGGAGTTGTTAAGCGATTGTCTAGTCTTTGTTTGTCTATTAATATTTTCACGCGAACCTTAACTTGACCTTTTTTTAGTGTCAAGTAAAATATAAAAAAAATTACCTGATAAAAATTTCACATATGTCAACAAAATTAAATGTTTTAATGACATATGGTACACTCCTTCTTGCACCCAATTAAAATTTGACATATGTCAACAAAATTTTGAAAAAATATCTAAAAAATAATTTTTTAATATTTAAATAAGAAAGAGAAATATGGAACTTAGATGGAGTATAGGTTACATCTAAGTATTGCTCATGGAATAATATCTTGTTGATCTAAACCAATTTTGTTGTCCATTGTTACTACTTTTTCCTTCCGGCATTAACTATATGGGCCATGCTGGAATCTTTGACATTTTTAATGGTTTCAAAATATCTTTTAATCATACATAAAAAACAGTCTAGATATTTTTCTTTAAAGAGCTTATGAAGGTTGTTTCAAAATTTAAACATATAGCCAAAAGCTCATGGCTTAAACCTTGAAGAAGATCTCAACAATGTCTTAGCCTACTAGGTAACAATGTCTTTATAATTTTCTCTTGTTTAACATCCATTTCAATCATCTGGATTTTTGCACTAATATCTTCACAAACTCTTGACTATTCTACAAAATTTCTCACGTAGGAGGCTGTATAGGAAGGTGGCTCTCATTACGGGAGCTGCCAGCGGCATCAGTGAGGACACGGCGAGGCTATTTGCAGCCAATGGTGCTTTTGTTGTTGTAGCTGACATCAACGATGAACTAGGACAGAAAGTGGCAGCCTCCATTGGCATTGACCATGCATGCTTTTATCATTGCGATGTGAGAGACGAGAAACAAGTTGAAGAAACGGTGAGCTACACCATCGAAAAACACGGTTGGCTCGACATTCTTGTCAGCAATGCTGGCATTATGGGCTTTCCTTCTTCAATTCTAGAGCTCGACATGTCTAACTTCGAGAACGTAATTTCGACTAACGTTCGGGGAGTATGTGTTCACACAAGGCTTCTGGAGAAACTTGTTTCGTGGAGTTGAATTTGAGTTGGTGTTGATTGAAGCGAACCATGCCAGACTTTGGAGATGAATCGAAGCTGAGTCATGATTTTGTAGGCCGAGTCATTGAAGATGGAGCCGAGCCATGCACACTGACCTGTCTCTTATACACATCTAGATGTGTATAAGAGACAGGAGCTCGACTTCGCGACTTTCAGCATGAAGATGCCATTGAAAAGCCTCCAGACTTGAGCATGAAGATGAAGCATCGATGAAACCTCTGAACTTGAAGATGGAAGAGCATTCGAGTTTGATTTCAAAGAGGAAGCGAAGTGCATTCCAAGCGTGTGCCTTTTATTTACTGTGCTAGCTCCTTACGAAGGATGAACTTCTTCAATCTGTTATGTTGCCCCCAATAAGGACTGTCTCTTATACACATCTAGATGTGTATAAGAGACAGCCTACACACCGACCATGAACTTGAAGATGAAGCGAAGCCATGCACATTGATCTTGAGCTTAAAGATGGAGCGGAGCCATGCACATCGACCTTGAACTTGAAGACGGAGCGGAGCCATGCACACCGACCTTGAACTTGAAGATGGAAGTGGAGCCATGCACACCGATCTTGAACTTGAAGATGGAAGTGGGGCCATAAACGTCAATCTTGAACTTGAAGATGGAAGTGGGGTCATGCACGCCAATCTTGAACTTGAAGATGGAGCAACATCGATGGAGCCTCTGAACTTGAAGATGGAGGAGCATCCAAGTTTGATTTCAAAGAGGAAGCGAAGTGCATTCCAAGCGTGTGCCTTTTATTTTACTGTGCTAGCTCCTTACGAAGGATGAACTTCTTCAATCTGTTATGTTGCCCCCAATAAGGATTAACATCTTCAATCTTGTGTGTCATTCTTTAATGGGGATGATCAACATCAATCTTGTAGTATCATATTTGCGTGGTTTTCGTACCTCTTCTGATGGACTAGACTTAAATTTTTTTAAGTTTCCTTCGTACCTTTAAAGAAAGGGATCAAATCATGACGTAGTTAAATTTTTTTTTTTTTAACTGGACTGAATTTGAAGTTTCTTTTAAGCTGCCTACATACCATTCATAATGATAGGGATCAAGTCATAATGTAATTCAAGAAGATTTTTTTTTTTTTTAATTGGACTGAACTTGAAGTTTCTTTCACGCTGCCTACATGCCCTTCATAATGATAGGGATCAAGTCATAATGTAGTTCAAGAAGAATGTTTTTTTTTTTTTTTTTTTCTAAACTGGACTGAACTTGAAGTTTCTTTCACGCTGCCTACATACCCTTCATAATGATAGGGATTAAGTCATAATGTAGCTCAAGAAGAATGTTTTTTTTTGTGCGACTGAACTTAAATTGCTTTAAGTTGCCTACATACCCTTTGTAATGACAGGGATTAAGTCGTAACGTAGTTCGTACAATTTTTTTTCACATTTGTTAAGCGTAAAACTTCTTGAGAAACTTGTCGTTGATTGGGCCAATTCTTAGCCCATCTTGATCAACTATCTTGTACGCACAATTTATGTAGACTTCTTTGACGACGTAGGGCCCATCCCATTTAGGTGTAAACCTATTCCCCGTATGTCTTGTCGTGATAATTGGTCTCCTTACGGCGAGCACTAGATCATCGACTTGAAAGGACCGAGGCTTTACATGCTTATCGAAGGCTCTAGACATTTGTGCCTGGTAACATTCCAATGCTTGTTGAGCTTCTAATCGTTTTTCATCTAATGCTTCCAACTCTTGGAGCCACAGTTTGGCGTTGTCCTTTGTAGTGAGCCCTTCTTGCACCGCCATTCTTAGTGATGGAATTTCTCTTTCCCAAGGAAGGACATCTTCTACCCCATAAACGAAAGAGTATGGGGTGACTCCTATAGGGGTACGGTGAGTGGTGCGATAAGCCCACAACACTTCACCAATCTTCTTCTGCCAATCTCTCTTCGACTTGGAAACAATTTTCTTCAGTAGGTTGCACAATGTCTTGTTAAATGTCTTAGTCAACCCATTTGCAGCGGCATTATACATGGATGACTTGTACTGCTTGAATTTGAATTTTTCACACAACTTGTCCATCAAACTGTTGGAGAATTGTCTTCCGTTATCCGTCATGATCCGATGGGGAATACCGTATCGATGAATAATATGAGTACAGATAAAATCCAGCATGTTTTCTTTCTTAGCTTCCCTTAGCGCGACAGCCTTAACCCATCTTGAGAAGTAGTCAGTGGCTGCGATGTATGAGTGCCCTGCTGATGACTTCAGTGTTATAGAGCCGACCAGATCAAGCCCCCATACTTTGAAAGGCCACGAGGCTATGGTCAGGAGTAGAGGCTCAGGCGGTTGATGAATGAAATTCGCCTGATATTGACAGGCTTCACATTTCTTCGCATAATCCATTGAGTCCTAGATCATTCCCGGCCAATAGTAACCCATTCTTTTCAACTGGAATTGTAGCTTTGGTCCAGCTTGATGCGCGCCACATACGCCTGAGTGTGCTTCCTCCAAAACCTTCGCTGACCTTTCTTTACTGAGGCATCGAAGGAAAAGTCCTTCAAAGGATCGACGGTATAGGACCCCTTTATACTAAATGAAATGCGGGGCCCTCCTGCGAACCTCGGGTTTACGACGAGGGTTATCCGGGAGCCTTCCATGCTCAAGG